>NW_024400976.1:0-13031 GCF_905171765.1 Bufo bufo
CTTCCTTCCTTTCCTTTCCTTCCTTTTTTTCTTTTTTCCTTCCTTCCCTTCCTTCCTTCCTTTACTTCCTTCCATCCTATCCTCCTACCTTCCTTCCTTTCCTTCCTTTTCTTCCTTCCTTCGTTTCCTTTTTTTCTTTCCTTACTTCCTTCCTTCTTTTCTTCCTTCCCTTCCTTTCCTTCCTTCCTTCCTTCCTTCCTTTCTTTCCTTCCTTCTTTCCTTCCTTTCCTTCCTTCCTTCCTTTCTTTCCTACTTTCCTTTCCTTCCTCCTTCATTCCATTCCTTCCTTCCTTCCTGTCCTTCCTTCCTTTCCTTCCTTCCTTCCTTTCCTTCCTTCCTTCCTTTCTTTCCTACTTTCCTTTCCTTCCTCCTTCATTCCATTCCTTCCTTCCTTCCTGTCCTTCCTTCCTTTCCTTCCTTCCATCCTACCTTTCCTTCCTTCCTTTTCTTCCTTCCTTCCTTTCCTTCCTTCCTTCCTTTCCATCCTTCCTTTCCTTCCTTCCTTTTTTTCTTTCCTTCCTTCCTTAATTCCTTCCTTTCCTTCCTTCATTCCTTTGCTTCCTACCTTCCTTCCTTTCCTTCCTTCCTTCCTTTCCTTCCTTCATTCCTTTCCTTCCTTCTTTCCTTCCTATACTTCCTTCCTTTCCTTCCTTTTCTTTTTTCCTTCCTTCCTTCCTTTACTTCCTTACTTTCCTTTCTTCCTTCCTATCCTTCCTTCCTTACTTTTCTTCCTTCCTTCCTTCCTTTACTTCCTTCATTCCTTTCCTTCCTTCCTTTACTTCCTTCCTTTCCTCCCTTTTTTTCTTTTTTCCTTCCTTCCCTTCCTTCCTTTACTTCCTTCCTTCCTATCCTCCTACCTTCCTTCCTTTCTTTCCTTCCTTCCTTTCCTTTTCTTCCTTCCTTCCTTTCCTTCCTTCCTTTCCTTCCTTCCTTTCCTTTCCTTCCTTTTTTTCTTTTTTCCTTCCTTCCTTCCTTCCTTTACTTCCTTCCTTCCTATCCTCCTACCTTCCTTCCTTTCCTTCCTTTTCTTCCTTCCTTCGTTTCCTTTTTTTCTTTCCTTACTTCCTTCCTTCTTTTCTTCCTTCCCTTCCTTCCTTCCTTTCCTTCCTTTCCTTCCTTTCCTTCCTTCCTTTCCTTCCTTCCTTTCCTTTCTTCCTTTTCTTCCTTCCTACCTTTCCTTTTTTCCTTCCTTCCTTTCCTTCCTTCCTTTTCTTTCTTTCTTTCTTTCTTTCTTTCTTTCTTTCCTTCCTACCTTTTCTTCCTTCCTTCCTTTCCTTCCTTCCTTCCTTCCTTTCCTTCCTTTCCTTCCTTCCTTCCTACCTTTCCTTCCTTCCTTTCCTTCTTTCCTTCCTTCCTTTCCTTCCTTCCTTCCTTTCCTTCCATCCTACCTTTCCTTCCTTCTTTTTCTTCCTTTCCTTCCTTCCTTCCCTTCCTTCCTTCCTTTCCTTCCTTCCTTTCCTTCCTTTCTTTCTTTACTTCCTTTCTTTCTTTCCTTCCTTTCTTCTTTTCCTTCCTTCCTTTCCTTCCTTCCATCCTACCTTTCCTTCCTTCCTTTCCTTTCAAACTCCTTACCACACATTTGGGCCCCTAGAATGCCAGGGCAGTATAACTACCCCACAAGTGACCCCATTTTGGAAAGAAGACACCCCAAGGTATTCGCTGATGGGCATAGTGAGTTCATGGAAGTTTTTATTTTTTGTCACAAGTTAGTGGAATATTAGACTTTGTAAGAAAAAAATAAATAAAAAAAAATCATCATTTTCCGCTAACTTGTGACAAAAAATAAAAAATTCTAGGAACTCGCCATGCCCCTCACGGAATACCTTGGGGTGTCTTCTTTCCAAAATGGGGTCACTTGTGGGGTAGTTATACTGCCCTGGTATTCTAGGGGCCCAAATGTGTGGTAAGGAGTTTGAAATCAAAATCTGTAAAAAATGGCTGGTGAAATTTGAAAGGTGCTCTTTGGAATGTGGGCCCCTTTGCCCACCTAGGCTGCAAAAAAGTGTCACACGTGGTATCTCCGTACTCAGGAGAAGTTGGGCAATGTGTTTTGGGGTGTCATTTTACATATACCCATGCTGGGTGAGAGAAATATCTTGGTCAAATGCCAACTTTGTATAAAAAAATGGGAAAAGTTGTCTTTTGCCAAGATATTTCTCTCACCCAGCATAGGTATATGCAAAATGACACCCCAAAACACATTGCCCAACTTCTCCTGAGTACGGAGATACCAAATGTGTGACACTTTTTTGCAGCCTAGGTGGGAAAAGGGGCCCACATTCCAAAGAGCACCTTTCGGATTTCACCGGCCATTTTTTACACATTTTGATTTCAAACTCCTTACCACACATTTGGGCCCCTAGAATGCCAGGGCAGTATAACTACCCCACAAGTGACCCCATTTTGGAAAGAAGACACCCCAAGGTATTCGCTGATGGGCATAGTGAGTTCTAGTGATGAGCGGGAGGTGCCATATTCGATTTCGCGATATTTCGCGAATATTCGCATGAATATTCGTGTTATATTCGTCGAAATCGAATATTCGCAATTATTCCAATTATCGCAAAATAATTTTTTCGCATATTGCGAAAATTTATCTTGATAGTATAAGGCAACGTTCCTATGCTAATGACTATGGCTAAGCTAATATGTGTATTTTACGAAATTTCGTAATATTGCTCTAACTTCGTCTCTTAGAATATTACGAATATTCTAAAAGACGAAGTTAGAGCAATATTAAGAACATTTGCAAAAGTCGAAATTGCGATGCGAGTAATATAACACGAAATAGTCGCATGAAGATTTAAACTTAGCACTGCTATATTCCATATTCTAGCCTAATATGGAATATAGCTGTGCTAAGTTAGCACTGCTATATTCCATATTAGGCTAGAATATGGAATATAGCTGTGCTAAGTTGAAATCTTCATGCGACTATTTCGTGTTATATTACTCGCATCGCAATTTCGACTTTTGCAAATGTTCTTAATATTGCTCTAACTTCGTCTTTTAGAATATTCGTAATATTCTAAAAGACGAAGTTAGAGCAATATTACGAAATTTCGTAAAATACACATAGATTGTATTTAAGCTAATATACTGCTATAGTAATAATTTTTAATAGTGTACATATTTTACAAAACTTAAGTTCAGAAGAGGCAAAAAAAAATTACAGGAAAAAAAAGGGATTATAGCACTATATTAGCTAAATTACAATCTATATGTGTATTTTACGAAATTTCGTAATATTGTTTTAACTTCGTCTTTTAGAATATTCGTAATATTCTAAGAGACGAAGTTAGAGCAATATTACGAAATTTCTAAAAGACGAAGTTAGAGCAATATTAAGAACATTTGAAAAAGTCGAAATTGCGATGCGACTAATATAACACGAAATATTCGCATGAAGATTTCAACTTAGCACTGCTATACTCCATATTCTAGCCTAATATGGAATATAGCAGTGCTAACTTAGCACAGCTATATTCCATATTAGGCTAGAATATGGAGTATAGCAGTGCTAAATTGAAATCTTCATGCGAATATTTCGTGTTATATTACTCGCATCGCAATTGCGACTATTGCGAAATTTCGCAAAATACACATATAGATTAGATTGTAATTTAGCTAATATGGAATATAGCAGTAAGTTGAAAACGCCATTGACTGGAGCAGCCAGGAAGCCAGGAATCCAAAGGACAGGTAAGAACAACTTTAGGGAAGTGGGAAAGAAAAAAATATAATAAAAAAAAAAAGAAAAAAAAAGAATATTCGATTTCGCGAATATATAGAACGATATTCTAAATATTCGCGAAATCTCAAAATTGCGATATTCGAGAAAAAAATTCTCAATTCGAATATTCGCGCTCAACACTAGTGAGTTCATGGAAGTTTTTAGTTTTTGTCACAAATTAGTAGAATATGAGACTTTGTAAGAAAAAATAAATAAATAAATCATCATTTTCCGCTAACTTGTGACAAAAAAAAAAAAATTCTAGGAACTCGCCATGCCTCTCACGGAATACCTTGGGGTGTCTTCTTTCCAAAATGGGGTCACTTGTGGTGTAGTTATACTGCCCTGGCATTCTAGGGGCCAGAATGTGTGGTAAGTAGTTTGTAAAAAATGGCCGGTGAAATCCGAAAGGTGCTCTTTGGAATGTGGGCCCCTTTGCCCACCTAGGCTGCAAAAAAGTGTCACACATGTGGTATCTCCGTACTCAGGAGAAGTTGGGCAATGTGTTTTGGGGTGTCATTTTTCATATACCTATGCTGGGTGAGAGAAATATCTTGGCAAAAGACAACTTTTCCCATTTTTTTATACAAAGTTGGCATTTGATCAAGATATTTATCTCACCCAGCATGGGTATATGTAAAATGACACCCAAAAACACATTGCCCAACTTCTCCTGAGTACGGAGATACCACATGTGTGACACTTTTTTGCAGCCTAGATGCGCAAAGGGGCCCACATTCCTTTTAGGAGGGCATTTTTAGACATTTGGATACCAGACTTCTTCTCACGCTTTGGGGCCCCTAAAATGCCAGGGCAGTATAAATACCCCACATGTGACCCCATTTTGGAAAGAAGACACGCCAAGGTATTCAATGAGGGGCATGGCGAGTTCCTAGAAATATTTTTTTTTCGCACAAGTTAGCGGAAATTGTTTTTTTTTTTTTTTTTTTCGCACAAAGTCTCCCTTTCCGCTAACTTGGGACAAAAATTTAAATCTTTGATGGACTCAATATGCCCCTCAGCGAATACCTTGGGGTGTCTTCTTTCCAAAATGGGGTCATTTGTGGGGTGTTTGTACTGCCCTGGCATTTGAGGGTCTCCGCAATCATTACATGTATGCCCAGCATTAGGAGTTTCTGCTATTCTCCTTATATTGAGCATACGGGTAATGAGATTTTTTTTTTCCGTTCAGCCTCTGGGCTGAAAGAAAAAATGAACGGCACAGATTTCTTCATTCACATCGATCAATGTGGATGAAAAAATCTCTGGCAAAAAAAAAAAAAGGAGGGGAAAGGCGTCTGCCAGGACATAGGAGCTCCGCCCAACATCCATACCCACTTAGCTCGTATGCCCTGGCAAACCCGATTTCTCCATTCACATCAATCGATGTGAATGAATAAATCATTGCCGGGATTTTTTATTTTTTTTATATACAAAGTGTTTGCCAAAGTATATGAACACCGCCACCTCCTCAGCTCATATGCCTCGGCAAACGTATCTTTTACTGCAGAGGAGAAATCTCGTCTTGCAGCGCCGCATACACCGACTTGTGTGTAATCTGACAGCAGCGCAATGCTTCTGTCCGAATGCACATCAGTGCTGCAGCTAGTCGATCGGTTGGTCCACCTGGAAGGTAAAAAAAACAAAACAAAAAAGAAAAAACCAGGCCGCAACGCAATAAATGTATTAACTTTATAATAACTTTTGAACATAACATATGAACTTTATTGAACTGAACGTTAACTTTTATACTTACCGGTGATTTTTTTTAAATTTTTTTTTACCTTTATAGAACAAACCTCTCCTTCCCCATGGGACAATGTGCAAAGCGCAAATCACCCAAAGATGTGGCGAAGTACGTTATGCACTTTATCCCAGGTGAAAAGAGAGGTTTGCAGCAGCTGTGAGAGAAAGGGCCCTAATAGCCCTGTGTGCCTGTCCTGTGAGATGCAATCCCTATGCTAAGTGTACCTGTGTGTGGTACTTCCGGAAACACTCTCCTAAGCATAGGGCAGGGTGGTCAGGACAGTCAGGACAGAAATAGCGGGTGTCACGCCTTATTCCACTCCTGCTACAGACACAACATTTTTTTCGGGGTGGCGGTTGGGTTGAGGTACCAGGAACGACACTGGGGAAATGTCGCTCGTGTAGACGGCTAACTACACTGGTGGTTGGGGCCACGGAACCTCCTGGATACAGGAGGTTCTCGATGATCTCTTCCTGAAATTTGAGGAAGGATCGTGTTCTCCCAGCCTTACTGTAGAGAACAAAACTATTATAGGCAGCCAATTGAATTAAATATACAGACACCTTCTTATACCAGCGTCTGGTGCGTCGGGAAACTAAATAGGGAGCCAACATCTGGTCATTGAAGTCCACCCCTCCCATGAGCGCATTATAGTCGTGGACACAGAGGGGCTTTTCAATGACACGGGTTGCCTTTCAATTTGGATTGTCTTGTTTGCGTGAATGGAGGAGAGCGTGTAAACGTCACGCTTGTCTCTCCATTTCACCGCGAGCAGTTCTTGGTTACACAAGGCAGCCCTCTCCCCCCTTGCAAGACGGGTGGTAACGAGCCGTTGGGGGAAGCCCACGCAACTAGGTCGCACGGTGCCACAGGCGCCAATCTGTTCTAGGAACAAATGCCTGAAGAGGGGCACACTTGTGTAAAAATTGTCCACATAAAGATGGTACCCCTTGCCAAATAAGGGTGACACCAAGTCCCAGACTGTCTTCCCACTGCTCCCCAGGTAGTCAGGGCAACCGACCGGCTCCAGGGTCTGATCTTTTCCCTCATAGATCCGAAATTTGTGGGTATAGCCTGTGGCCCTTTCACAGAGCTTATACAATTTGACCCCATACCGGGCACGCTTGCTTGGGATGTATTGTTTGAAGCCAAGGCGCCCGGTAAAATGTATTAGGGACTCGTCTATGCAGATTTTTTGCTCAGGGGTATACAAATCTGCAAATTTCTGGTTGAAGTGGTCGAATTTTGTGGAGCCGGTCAAAAGCTGGGTGGCCTCTGGGACGAGAGGTGCTGTTGTCGCTAAAGTGCAGGAAACGCAGGATGGTCTCAAAACGTGTCCTGGACATAGCAGCAGAGAACATGGGCATGTGATGAATCGGGTTCGTGGACCAATATGACCACAATTCATGCTTTTTAGTTAGACCCATGTTGAGGAGAAGGCCCAGAAAAATTTTAATTTCGGAAACTTGGACTGGTTTCCACCGGAAAGGCTGGGCATAAAAGCTTCCCGGTTTGGCGGATATAAATTGAGTGGCATACCGATTTGTTTCTGCCACGACTAAGTCCAAGAGCTCCGCAGTCAAGAACAGCTCAAAAAATCCCAGGGCCGAACCGATCTGAGCTGTCTCAACCCGAACTCCAGACTGGGCGGTGAAAGGGGGAACTACAGGTGCGGCTGAAGTTGGTGACTGCCAATCAGGGTTTGCCAGCACCTCAGGGACTCTAGGGGCTCTACGGGCCTGTCTGCGCGGTGGCTGCGACGGGGTAACTACTGCACGTGCCACCGTACCAGCTTCAACTGCCCTTCTGGTGCTCGCCACTTCACCAGGTTGTACGGCAGTGCTGGTACTAGGTCCAGGGAGGGCTGCGCTGCTGGTGTATGCCTTACCACGTGATCCGACAGCGCCAGCCCCACTCTGCTGCCCTTGAAACGGATCCTGCCCAACCTGTGGTCTAGCGACACGGGGCCTGGTACGCCTGGTGCTATCAGGGACCTCAACCTCGTCGTCCGAACTTTGGGTCAGAGAGCCACTGCTTTCTACAGGTTCATATTCTGACCCGCTAGATTCGTCCAATGAGGGTTCCCATTCCTCATCCGACTGGGTCAGAATCCTGTAGGCCTCTTCAGAAGAATACCCCCTGTTTGACATTTGGACTACTAAATTTAGGGGTATTCCCTGAGACTACCCAAGAAAAAAAGCAAGCCTGTCTTACAAAGGGGAGGCTAGCGAAGTACCGGAGGCCGCTGCGGTTGATAAAAAATATCAAAACTGATTTTTTTTATCGCCGCAGTGCGTGTAAAGTGAATGTACAGTGATCAAAAAAATATATATTTTTGTCACTGCGGTGGGGCGGGCGTGGGTGAACGCACGTGTGGGCGACCGATCAGGCCTGATCGGGCAAACACTGCGTTTTGGGTGGAGGGCGAGCTAAGGTGACACTAATACTATTATAGATCTGACTGTGATCAGTTTTGATCACTTACAGATACTATAAAAGTACAAATGCTGATTAGCGATACGCTAATCAGCGAATAAAAGTGACTGCGGTGCGGTGGGCGCTAACTGACGCTAACTACCTAACCAAGGGACCTAAACTAATCCTAAAACCTAACAGCCAATACTAGTGAAAAAAAAAAGTGACAGTTTACACTGATCACTTTTTGTCTTTCACTAAGTGATTGACAGGGGGCGATCAAGGGGTTAATTTGGATGATGGGGGTGATGGAAGGTGATCTGGGGCTAAGGGCAGTGTTTGGTGGGTACTCACAGTTCTGTATGCTCCTCTGCTGGATCTAACCGACGAAAAGGACCAGCAGAGGAGCACACAAGCCATTTAACACCTTATATTTACTAATATAAGGTGTTAGATGGCTTCTGATTCGGTTTTTTAAAAATCAGCAACCTGCCAGCAACGATCATTGGCTGGCAGGTTGCTGATGCAATACTCCTCGAACTTTTGCCGGCCCGCGATGCGCATGCGCGGGCCGGCTGTGAGCAAAATCTCGCGTCTCGCGAGAGGACGCGCCGGCGCGTCCAGGAGGAATCAATCAACCACCTCCAGGAAGCGTCGCTGCGTTCGGCGGTCCGGAGGTGGTTAAAAACCATCCCTGCTTTCTCTATGGGGAGCCCTGGTGTTACTGACAGTGTACTCTCCATTCCTCAGCTGCTTGCTAATTGTGCACCCTCGAACTCTGTATGGTCATTTTAAAACACTGGATCAGGGATAAGTCCCAACCTTAACCAGTACCAGTGTAACTATGACTGCTAATTACTGGTCAATAAAAGTATTTCTAAATCAGAATCTGCTTTTAGGAAGTTATATATAATTTAATGGACCTAAAGGCTATGGACACCTTTGGAGGTAATTTTTTTTTATCATAACATTTTACTCATTTGGTCTTTATTATAAATGCAACAGTGTCTGTTCTGCAGCCTTCAGTTTCAGTGTACCTGTACAGTATCTTGCTTTCTGTTTTACAGAGAATTTGTCAGGCAGCTGCTCTGGCAGCTCCATGTGTAGCCCTCATCTCTGAACTCCTGATGGCTCAGGCTGCTTTCACACTCGCGTTTTGTCTTTTCGTTTGTGAGATCCGTCATGGGCTCTCACAAGCGGTCCAAAAGGATCCGTTTTGCTTCAATGCATTCTGAATAGAAAAGGATCCGCTCAGAATGCATCAGTTTGCCTCTATTCTGCTCTGCAGGCGGACACCAAAATGTTGCCTGCAGCGTTTTTCTGTCCGCTTGACGAAACTGAGCCAAACGTATCCGTCCTGGCACACAATGTAAGTCAATGTGGAAGAATCAGTTTTCTCTGACACAATATGGCACAATAGAAAACGGATCCGTCTTGGCTATATTACAGATAATACAAACGGATTCATGACGGATGCATGCGGTTGTATTATTGTAACGGAACCCTTTTTGCAGATCCATGACGGATCCGCCCAAAACGCGAGTGTGAAAGTAGCCTCACAAACACGCATTATAGCTCATTTCTCATCAAACTGATAACAGTACAACTTAAAGGGAACATGTCACCATGAAGTTGCAAAATAATCTGTAGGCAGCATATTATTGAGTAGGAGATGCAGAGCAAATTGATATATAGTTGATATATAGTCATCCACAGATCCCCCATAACAGTGCCTTCCACAGATCCCCCATAACAGTGCCATCCACAGATTCCCCCATAACAGTACCATTCACAGATACCCCCATAACAGTGCCATCCACAGATACCCCCATAACAGTGCCATCCACAGATACCCCCATAACAGTACCATTCACAGATACCCCCATAACAGTGTGCCATCCACAGATCCCCCATAACAGTGTCATCCAAAGATCCCACCATAACAGTGCCATCCACATATCCCCCCATAACAGTGCCATCCACAGATCCCCCATAACAGTGCCATCCACAGATCCCCCATAACAGTGCCATCCACAGATCCCCCCATAACAGTACCATACACAGATACCCCCATAACAGTGTGCCATCCAGAGATCCCCCATAACAGTGTCATCCACAGACCCCCCCATAACAGTGCCATCCATAGATCCCCCCATAACAGTGACATCCATAGATCCCCCCATAACAGTGCCATCCACAGATCCCCCCATAACAGTGCCATCCACAGATCCCCCATAACAGTGTAATCCACAGATCCCCCATAACAGTGTCATCCACAGATCCCCTATAACACTGTCATCCACAGTTCCCCCCATAACAGTGCCATCCACAGATCCCCCCATAACAGTGCCATCCACAGATCCCCCATAACAGTGCCATCCACAGATCCCCCATAACAGTGCCATCCACAGATCCCCCCATAACAGTGCCATCCACAGATCCCCCATAACAGTGCCATCCACAGATCCCCCATAACAGTGCCATCCACAGATCCCCATAACAGTGCCATCCACAGATCCCCCATAACAGTGCCATCCACAGATCCCCCATAACAGTGCCACCCACAGATCCCCCCATAACAATGCCACCCACAGATCCCCCATAACAGTGCCATCCACAGATCCCCCATAACAGTGCCATCCATAGATCCCCCATAACAGTGCCATCCACAGATCCCCCATAACAGTGCCATCCACAGATCCCCCATAACAGTGTCATCCACAGATCCCCCATAACAGTGTCATCCACAGATCCCCTATAACACTGTCATCCACAGTTCCCCCCATAACAGTGCCATCCACAGATTCCCCATAACAGTGTCATCCACAGATCCCCCATAACAGTGTCATCCACAGATCCCCCATAACAGTGCCATCCACAGATCCCCCATAACAGTGTCATCCACAGATCCCCCATAACAGTGTCATCCACAGATCACCCCATAACAGTGTCATCCACAGATCCCCCATAACAGTGTCATCCACAGATCCCCCATAACAGTGTCATCCACAGATCCCTCATAACAGTATCATCCACAGATCCCCCCATAACAGTGCCATCCACAGATCCCCCCATAACAGTGCCATCCACAGATCCCCATAACAGTATCATCCACAGATCTCCCATAACAGTGCCATCCACAGATCCCCCTATAACAGTGCCAGCCACAGATCCCCCCATAACAGTGCCATCCACAGATCCCCATAACAGTATCATCCACAGATCCCCCCATAACAGTGCCATCCACAGATCCCCTATAACAGTGCCATCCACAGATCCCTCATAACAGTGCCACCCACAGATCCCCCCATAACAATGCCACCCACAGATCCCCCCATAACAATGCCACCCACAGATCCCCCATAACAGTGTCAACCACAGATCCCCCATAACAGTGCCATCCACAGATCCCCCCATAACAGTGCCACCCACTGATCCCCCATAACAGTAACATTCACAGTTACCCCCATAACAGTGTCATCCACAGATCTCCCCATAACAGTGCCATCCACAGATCCCCCCATAACAGTGCCATCCACAGATCCCCCCATAACAGTACCATTTACAGATACCCCCATAACAGTGTGCCATCCACAGATCCCCCATAACAGTGTCATCCAAAGATCCCCCCATAACAGTGCCATCCACAGATCCCCCATAACAGTACCATCCACAGATCCCCCATAACAGTGCCATCCACAGATCCCCCCATAACAGTGCCATCCACAGATCCCCCCCATAACAGTACCATACACAGATCCCCCCATAACAGTGTGCCATCCACAGATCCCCCATATCAGTGTCATCCACAGATCCCCCTTAACAGTGCCATCCACAGATCCCCCATAACAGTACCATTCACAGATCCCCCATAACAGTGTCATCCACAGATACCCCCATAACAGTGCCATCCACAAATCCCCCATCACAGTTCCTGCACTACTGTTCTAGCGCCCGTTATTGTAACGGGCTTAATATCTAGTAGAGTATAATAAGATTGTAAGCTGTTGTGCTGTACTGCAGGCTAGCCCGCACCGCGCACCCAAACTGTTCCTGATGTTTAGGGTAATAACAGGTAAGGCCTGGCTGTTTTATTTGAGCCTGCCAGTACTGCTCTTATTGCAGTGTCCCACATATGTGTGTAAAATGTATTGTATGTGTAACATCCCAGAGTATGTCACTAAAACTCTTTCACCCTGCTAAGTGATGTTAAGGTGTAAATGTGTTAATATCCTGTGTAATCTGAAATTGCATTTGTATTATATGTATTTGCTGTAATTCCCAATGTACACCAGCAGGTGGCAGCAATATGTAAGTAGGCCACAGTTAGTTAATAGATCTAGACTGAAATAGACCATTCCAGGCTAGGTTCCCCCTATCTGAGGAGGAGTGGAATGTTCCCACATCCTACTTCAGAGGGAGGAAAGAAAGTTCTAGGCAGTGTACCAGCCACACCCTGTTGGGGTAGGCTGTGTGAATAGGACCTCCCAGAAACGGGGACCCCAATTAAGGATCCAAGCCTCTGCTGAGGCCCAAGATCAACCTTCCTCAGCTGGTGGACAAGGAAAGCAGCCATCTTCAGAACTATCAGATCTCCAGGAAGAAACCA
The DNA here is from genome assembly GCF_905171765.1 of Bufo bufo. Taxonomy (NCBI): domain Eukaryota; kingdom Metazoa; phylum Chordata; class Amphibia; order Anura; family Bufonidae; genus Bufo; species Bufo bufo. The sequence continues at coordinate 12,505 of NW_024400976.1, forward strand.
TCATACCCTGCGAGCAGTCCTGTAAGTAAAGATTCCAAGACAAGGAGAAGATAAGTACCTCCACAGCTAGTCAGACCCAAACCAAGCAGACCTCAGACAGAGCAGAAGATAGATACCTGCCAGATTCTAATAGGCGTATGTACCAGATGCAGAATATATGTAAATTCCTGCCACATATTGCCAATACCTGCTGGGACTCTAGACTATTGCTGTACATTGTATGGATCAAAAGCTGCATATCATAACATCACGTAAAGACAAGTTGGACCCTATTATCTGTGTGGAATTCCATCATTCCTCCATTACTCCTATTAACAGCACTCAATTTTGTTGCATGTGAGCCAGGATACAGGAGTCCAGCCGTACTACAGGTAGGAGACACCGTTGACACTATACAGAGACAATCTCCCCCTCTGGCATTCCTCACCTGGTACATGAGCTCATACCATCTTAAAGGGCCCTGCTATAGTACCTGCGCAAGCTGCAACTGGCGTCACGAACTTATACACACCTAAATCTGACCCACT
>NW_024400977.1:0-13010 GCF_905171765.1 Bufo bufo
TCAAAGTGGGAATATTTGCAATGAAAATTTGCGATTCAAATATTCCCGCTCAACACTGATTATGATGTAAGGTGGCATAATGTATGGTACCCGGTCCTTTCTGGTCTTCATTTGTAGTACACTAACAGCTTGGCATTACATTGACTTGGTCGTGGAGGAGTGGTATGGCCATTTCACTAAATTGTCCCAAGAGTCGTTTTTCAACAGGACAATGCCAGCCCATATGTTTCTCATGCTACTGTGAACAGCCTGCGTGGCCTAAACTTGCTACTATTCCCTGCAGCATCTCTGGACTTGTTTCCCATCAAGCACATTTGGGACATTGGTTGGCAAGGGAGCTGTCAACAGCTAATTTTGATGATTTGTGTGCATAACTGCATTCAGCATGGCAGAACATACCTGAAACAATTGTCAAAGACCTCATGGATAGCATGCCAAGACAGTAAAAAGAGAAGAAAAAAAGGGAGCGTAAATGGGGATGGGGACAACAGAGACAGGGGGAACGGATGGAAAGGGAAGATGGAATGGAAATGGGACTGGAATGGGAAGTTGGGTGGGAGGGGCACCAAAGGATGCCAAAAAGATGGACAGAAAAAGAGAGACGTGGATTGATAGGCTGCTCAAGAATTCAGGTAATTGTTTTTGTAAGCCCCTTTATTTATATACTACCCGTGATAAGTCGGGTAACTTGTGCATCTGCCGATCACCCTGTCATTGTGGTCATTCACTGTGGTCCTTCCTTTCCTTCCCTGATTCCTTACATTGGATTGTGGGTTTTTTGCTTCTACACCACAGAGCAAGAATATAGACCTTCGAGGGCTACCATCTTCTGCCTTCCTCTTTCTCATACCCTGGCGCTCCACCAAATCCTTTTCTTCCTGAATCCATGCCAAGACAGTGTAAGTGCATGTATTACTGCACATGGTGCAAATACTCGATACTGAGTAAATTGAGATTTTTTGAATATTTTGTTTTCATTTTGCCTATCATCAACACGTCTGTGATTTCCATAATTGCACAACTTTTCCTTCTTGGTGGTGTTGCAATTTCAATGTTGAAAAGTGTGTGTGTATGTACAAATCGCTTCTCAAACTGGAATACATATTATAAAAGAAAAAGACTATAGTAGGGAAATGTATCACCTTTGTGCCAGAAAACTGGCGCCAAAAATTCTCAGTGTGGTTCACTTAAAATCAGCACCCTCATGTGGTCAAACTGCATGTTAGTGCATTTTGCAACTAAACTATGTGATCTCACCTTTTACAGAATGTGACATTATTGCCACCACTGGGATCCCCATTTATTGGGTCAATGAGATTTCATAAAATCCCTCCAACCCTCTGCTGCGTCGATATAAATACAAAAACTAGAGATGAGTGAATTTCATGATTATTTTTTTTTTGTGTGTACGATTAAGAAGATTTAAAAAAAAAAATTATTTGACTCTGAATAAATTATGCTCTAATTGCCCTAAAAATAGGTATATAACACTCTCTGGTTTCCTAAAACGAGATAGAGATAGAGATAGAGATAGACACACACACTATCTGATGTCAAGAGATGGAAGACAAGCTAATTTGCATATATTTTTTCCCAAAAAAACTCAGAGCAGCCTTGCCTACAATTCTACTCACACATTCTACATGCTCTTCATAATGAAAAGGGTACCCCCCCTAGAACCAGACAAAGGCCCTTAAGCTAGTTAAGTCAATTTCATATGCTCTGATATAACTGCGTGCAGATGAAATGCAGATTTTGCTATATCCAAATAATGCTTTATGACTTGTTTAAAAGAATGAGAAATTACTTTGAAAAGCAATATTACAGCTGGCGGTGTGAGATGATTAGTTTTAAAAAGAATACTGGTATATGTACACTGACCAAAAATATAAACGCAACTCTTTCGGTTTTGCTCCCAGTTTGCATGAGCTGAACTCAAAGATCTGAAACATTTTCTACATACACAAAAGACCCATTACTCTCAAATATTGTTTACAAATCTGTCTAAATCTGTGTTAGTGAGCACTAGTGTTAAGCGCGAATATTTGAATAACAAATTTTTTTGCGAATATCGCAACTTCGAGAATTCGCTAATATTTTGAATATAGTGCTATATATTCGCTATATCGAATATTTGTGAATTTTATACATCTGAAAACGTGATTCCTCGCTACTTCTTGCTTGTGGGCCAATGAGTCATTGGCCCACATGCAAATTAAGCAGGAAGGAATCATTTTTTCATATTGAATTTTTTTTTTACGAATATTCAAAATAACAAATATATTCGATATATTGCTATATATTCGTTTTTTTAAATATTTGTCATATTCTAAAACAAGAATAAATAGTAATAGCGAATATTCAATAAATACAAACATAGAGCAATTTAGCTAATATAGTGCTGTCACGGATGAAGGAGGGGAGAACACAAAAAGACAATCAAAATGGAAGGGGAAAGACACTAGGTCTCACCGCTAGGGAAGGAAAAGGGTCACCACCTATAAAACTCTGCTCCTGGCCCTAACTCCTATCCATATGGGCACCTCTCGATGGTAGAGATACCCATACACGGGAACCTAGATAACCCTGGTGACCCTCAGATGCCCTAAAGATAATGACTGGGCAGAGACCACCTGTTCCTTCCCTGGTGAAGGAACTAGCGTCTCACTGAGGCCTAGTAAACAACCGGGGGGGGGGGGGGGGGAATACAAAACACGACAAGCGGAATACTTAACTTCAGAGGATGAAGGATGAACAGGACTTCAACACAAACCACACTCCAGCTCTTCCAAGACCAAATGAAGCTATCCCAAGCAAGGAGTGAATGGAAAAGTCAGACTAAATAGGGTGTGGTAGAGGTCACATGATCCACACCTAAACAGGAGGTGTGGACATACCAGCAACACACAGACAAAGTGAAACCAAAAGAGGCTGTCAGATTACTAATGCATAGATAATCTTTCAGACCTTCTGGGACCTGTCACAGATGTAACAGTACCCCCCCTTCTACGGGTGACCTCCGGGCACCCAGGGCCGACCTTATCAGGATGAGCTCTGTGGAAAGCTCTCACCAGACGACTAGCATTAACATCGGTCGCTGGAACCCACATGCTCTCCTCTGGTCCGTACCCTCTCCAATGAACGAGATACTGGAGGGATTTCCGGAGAACTCGGGAGGCCACAATCCTGCTGATCTGAAATTTTAAATTGCTGTCCACCATGACAGGAGCGGGAGGCAAGGAGGACGGCTAAACAGGTTCAACACATTTCTTTAGCAACGATTTATGAAATACGTTATGGATTTTCAAAGCCTGAGGAAGTTCAAGACGGAAGGCTACAGGGTTAACAATGGCAGTGATCTTATATGGACCAATAAATCTTTGGCCGAACTTCCAAGAAGGTACCTTAAGTTTAATGTTTCTTGTAGACAACCACACAGAATCACCCACTCTCAGGTCCGGACCACTCATACGTCTCCTGTCAGACGCCCCAAAAAACGGCGACTTATCAGTGGATTCCTGTCTACGGTTATTTATAGCAAACTCAGCTAACGACAAAAATGAAGACCACTCTTCCTTATTCTCTGAAACAAAACATCTCAAGTAAGTCTCCAGATTCTGATTAGTGCGCTCCGTCTGTCCGTTCGACTGAGGATGAAAAGCCGAAGAGAAGGACAATTGTACACCCAGGTGAGTACAGAACGCTTTCCAGAATCTGGAAACAAACTGAGTCCCTCTATTGGACACCACATCAGAGGGAATGCCATGTAGTTTCACAATGTTGTCGACAAACACCTATGCAAGAGTTTTAGCATTGGGTAGACTAGGTAATGCAATAAAGTGTGCCATTTTACTAAAACGATCTACAACCACCAGAATCAGTTTTTCCTGAAGAATTCGGTAAATCCGTAATAAAATCCATGGACAAATGGGTCCAAGGTCTGGACGGGATGGGCAATGGAAGCAGAGATCTGGAAGGCCGAGTATGTGTCACCTTAGCATGTGCACAGGTACCACAGTCTGACACATAGTCCTCAACACGCTTACGCAACCCCGGCCACCAAAATCTGCGAGAGATGAGATTGACAGTCGATCTGCTCCCAGGGTGCCCAGCAAGCACCGTAAAGTGATGTTCCTCGAACACCTTGTGACGTAATTCGGAGGGAACAAACAACTTCCCCGGAGGACAAGAGTCCAGAGCATCCTCCTGTGCCTCCAACACCCTAGCCACAAGATCAGGATAAAGAGCGCATATGACAACCCCTTCAGATAAAATGGGACTAGGGTCATTAGACTCACCACCCCCAGGAAAAATATGCGACAAAGCATCCGCCTTGACGTTCTTAACCCCAGGGTGGTAAGTGACGATGAAGTTAAATCTGGTGAAAAACAATGACCATCTGGCCTACCTTGGGTTCAGTCACTTAACCGACTCCAGGTAGGCCAGATTCTTGTGATCTGTAATTACTGTAATATGGTGAATTGCTCCTTCCAACCAATGCCGCCATTTCTCAAACGCCAAATAAATGGCCAGTAATTCCCTATTCCCCACATCATAATTCCTTTACTAGGTGAAGGACCTTGCGACAAGATTGCTCCTACCCCTACCTCAGACGCGTCAACCTCAAAAATAAATGGCTGAGTCAGGTCCGGTTGCATCAGAATAGGGGCCAAAGCAAAACATTCTTTCATAGCAGAAAAGGCCTGTAATGCCGCATCAGACCAGACAGAACTATCCGCACCCTTCCTAGTCATGTCTGTTAAAGGTTCAACCACCGATGAATAGTTCAAGATTAGAGTTGAGCGAACACCTGGATGTTCGGGTTCGAGAAGTTCGGCCGAACTTCCCGGAAATGTTCGGTTCGGGATCCGAACCCGACCCGAACTTCGTCCCGAACCCGAACCCCATTGAAGTCAATAAGGACCCGAACTTTTCGGCACTAAAAAGGCTGTAAAACAGCCCAGGAAAGAGCTAGAGGGCTGCAAAAGGCAGCAAAATGTAGTTAAATCCCCTGCAAACAAATGTGGATAGGGAAATGAATTTAAATAAAAATAAAATAAATAAAAATTAACCAATAACAATTGGAGAGAGGTCCCATAGCAGAGAATCAGTCTTCATGTCATAGCAGAGAATCAGGCTTCACGTCAGCCAAAACTGGAACAGTCCATTGTCATATATTTAGGCCCAGGCACCCAGACAGAGGAGAGAGGTCCCATAACAGAGATTCAGGCTTCATGTCTGCAGAGAATCAGTCTTCATGTCATAGCAGAGAATCAGGCTTCACGTCAGCCAAAACTGGAACAGTCCATTGTCATATATTTAGGCCCCGGCACCCAGACAGAGGAGAGAGGTCCCATAACAGAGATTCAAGCTTCATGTCAGCAGAGAATCAATCTTCATGTCATAGCAGAGAATCAGGCTTCATGTCAGCCAAAACTGGAACAGTCCATTGTCATATATTTAGGCCCCGGCACCCAGACAGAGGAGAGAGGTCCCATAACAGAGATTCAGGCTTCATGTCATAGCAGAGAATCATGCTTCACGTCACCCAAAACTGGAACAGTCCATTGTCAGATATTTAGGCCCTGGCACCCAGACAGAGGAGAGAGGTCCCATAGCAGAGATTCAGGCTTCATGTCATAGCAGAGAATCATGTTTCACGTCACCCAACACTGGAACAGGCCACTGTCAGATATTTTTAGGCCCCGGCACCCAGACAGAGGAGAGGTTCATTCAACTTTGGGTTGCCCCGCAATATAATGGTAAAATGAATATAAAACTAGGATTAAATGAGGAAGTGCCCTGGAGTACAATAATATATGGTTAAGGGGAGGTAGTTAATGTCTAATCTGCACAATTGATGGACAGGTCCTGTGGGATCCATGCCTGGTTCATTTTTATGAACGTCAGCTTGTCCACATTGGCTGTAGACAGGCGGCTGCGTTTGTCTGTAATGACGCCCCCTGCCGTGCTGAATACACGTTCAGACAAAACGCTGGCCGCCGGGCAGGCCAGCACCTCCAAGGCATAAAAGGCTAGCTCTGGCCACGTGGACAATTTGGAGACCCAGAAGTTGAATGGGGCCGAACCATCAGTCAGTACGTGGAGGGGTGTGCACAGGTACTGTTCCACCATGTTAGTGAAATGTTGCCTCCTGCTAACACGTTCCGTATCAGGAGGTGGTGCAGTTAGCTGTGGCGTGGTGACAAAACTTTTCCACATCTCTGCCATGCTAACCCTGCCCTCAGAGGAGCTGGCCGTGACACAGCTGATTTGGCGACCTCTTGCTCCTCCTCTGCCTTCGCCTTGGGCTTCCACTGGTTCCCCTGTGACATTTGGGAATGCTCTCAGTAGCGCGTCTACCAACGTGCGCTTGTACTCGCACATCTTCCTATCACGCTCCAGTGTAGGAAGTAAGGTGGGCACATTGTCTTTGTACCGGGGATCCAGCAGGGTGGCAACCCAGTAGTCTGCACACGTTAAAATGTGGGCAACTCTGCTGTCGTTGCGCAGGCACTGCAGCATGTAGTCGCTCATGTGTGCCAGGCTGCCCAGAGGTAAGGACAAGCTGTCCTCTGTGGGAGGCGTATCGTCATCGTCCTGTGTTTCCCCCCAGCCACGCACCAGTGATGGGCCCGAGCTGCTTTGGGTGCCACCCCGCTGTGAACATGCTTCATCCTCATCCTCCTCCACCTCCTTCTCATCCTCGTCCTCCTTGTCCTCCAGTAGTGGGCCCTGTCTGGCCACAATTGTACCTGGCCTCTGGTGTTGCAAAAAACTTCCCTCTGAGTTACTTCGAAGAGACTGGCCTGAAAGTGCTAAAGATGACCCCTCTTCCTCCTCCTCCTCCTCCTGGGCCACCTCCTCTTCCATCATCGCCCTAAGTGTTTTCTCAAGGAGACATAGAAGTGGTATTGTAACGCTGATAACGGCGTCATCGCCACTGGCCATGTTGGTGGAGTACTCGAAACAGCGCAACAGGGCACACAGGTCTCGCATGGAGGCCCAGTCATTGGTGGTGAAGTGGTGCTGTTCCGCAGTGCGACTGACCCGTGCGTGCTGCAGCTGAAACTCCACTATGGCCTGCTGCTGCTCGCACAGTCTGTCCAGCATGTGCAAGGTGGAGTTCCACCTGGTGGGCACGTCGCATATGAGGCGGTGAGCGGGAAGGCCGAAATTACGCTGTAGCGCAGACAGGCGAGCAGCGGCAGGATGTGAACGCCGGAAGCGCGCACAGACGGCCTGCACTTTATGCAGCAGCTCTGACATGTCGGGGTAGTTGTGAATGCACTTCTGCACAACCAAATTCAGCACATGCGCCAGACAAGGGATGTGTGTCAAACCGGCTAGTCCCAGAGCTGCAACGAGATTTCGCCCATTATCGTACACCACCAGGCCAGGCTTGAGGCTCACCGGCAGCAACCACTCGTCGGTCTGTTGTTCTATACCCCGCCACAACTCCTGTGCGGTGTGGGGTCTGTCCCCCAAACATATGAGTTTCAGAATGGCCTGCTGACGTTTACCCCGGGCTGTGCTGAAGTTGGTGGTGAAGGTGTGTGGCTGACTGGATGAGCAGGTGGAAGAAGAGGAGGAGGAAGCAGAATAGGAGGAGGAGGCAACAGGAGGCAAAGAATGTTGCCCTGTGATCCTTGGCGGCGGAAGGACGTGCACCAAACAGCTCTTCGCCTAGGGCCCAGCCGCCACTACATTTACCCAGTGTGCAATTAGGGAGATATAGCGTCCCTGGCCGTGCTTACTGGTCCACGTATCTGTGGTTAGGTGGACCTTGCCACAGATGGCGTTGCGCAGTGCACACTTGATTTTATCGGATACTTGGTTGTGCAGGGAAGGCACGGCTCTCTTGGAGAAGTAGTGGCGGCTGGGAACAACATACTGTGGGACAGCAAGCGACATGAGCTGTTTGAAGCTGTCTGTGTCCACCAGCCTGAATGACAGCAGTTCATAGGCCAGTAGTTTAGAAATGCTGGCATTCAGGGCCAGGGATCGAGGGTGGCTAGGTGGGAATTTACGCTTTCTCTCAAATGTTTGTGAGATGGAGAGCTGAACGCTGCCGTGTGACATGGTTGAGATGCTTGGTGACAGAGGTGGTGGTGGTGTTGGTTGTACATCCTCTGCTTGCTGGGCGGCAGGTGCCAACGTTCCTCCAGAGGCGGAGGAAGAGGCCGAGGCGGCAGCAGCAGAAGAGGTAGCAGGGGGAGCCTGAGTGAGTTCCTTGTTTTTAAGGTGTTTACTACACTGCAGTTCATGCTTTGCATGCAGGTGCCTGGTCATGCAGGTTGTGCTAAGGTTCAGAACGTTAATGCCTCGCTTCAGGTTCTGATGGCACAGCGTGCAAACCACTCGGGTCTTGTCGTCAGCACATTGTTTGAAGAACTGCCACGCCAGGGAACTCCTTGAAGCTGCCTTTGGAGTGCTGGGTCCCTGATGGCGGTGGCCAATAGCAGACGGACTCTCTTGGCGGCGGGTGTTCTGCTTTTACCCACTGCTCCCTCTTTTGCTACGCTGTTGGCTCGGTCTCACCACTGCCTCTTCCTCCAAATTCTGAAAGTCAGTGGCACGAACTTCATTCCATGTGGGGTCTAGGACCTCATCGTCCCCTGCATCGTCTTCCTCCCTGACCTCCTGTTCAGTCTGCACACTGCAGAAAGACGCAGCAGTTGGCACCTGTGTTTCGTCATCATCAGAGACGTGCTGAGGTGGTATTCCCATGTCCTCATCATTAGGAAACATAAGTGGTTGTGCGTTAGTGCATTCTATCTCTTCCACCCCTGGGGAAGTGCTAGGTGGATGCCCTTGGGAAACCCTGCCAGCAGAGTCTTCAAACAGCATAAGAGACTGCTGCATAACTTGAGGCTCAGACAGTTTCCCTGATATGCATGGGGGTGATGTGACAGACTGATGGGCTTGGTTTTCAGGCGCCATCTGTGCGCTTTCTGCAGAAGACTGGGTGGGAGATAATGTGAACGTGCTGGATCCACTGTCGGCCACCCAATTGACTAATGCCTGTACCTGCTCAGGCCTTACCATCCTTAGAATGGCATTGGGCCCCACCAAATATCGCTGTAAATTCTGGCTGCTACTGGGACCTGAGGTAGTTGGTTCACTAGGACATGTGGCTGAAAACGGCTACGTCCTCTCCCAGCACCAGAGGTCCACTAACACCACCACGACCATGTCCGCGTCCGCGTCCCTTACTAGATGTTTTCCTCATTGTTACCGTTCACCACAATAAAAAAAAAATTATTTGGCCCAATGTATTGAATTCAAATTCAGGCCTTTTTTTTACAGGCACCTAACACTATCTGGCTATCTATTTAGGTACCGTATTACACTAATACAGGCACAGAAGTAACGATAGATTTAGCTGAATATAAATTGTAGGCCTAGTATTTAGGCGCTGGATGACAGGTATCTCTTTTACGGACAGAATTAGACTTGGAAATTCACGGTAACGTGTGAAGTTATTGAGGATGACCCTATCCGCACCTTCAATCTAATATACCCTTTTATGGATCAATTTAAACTTGGCCTGATACAGCAGAAAAAAATTATTTAGGGGATTGCTAAGTTGGGAATTGTATTCAACCCAGAACAAAAACTGTGCTTTGGCGGACACTAAATAAATTGACCAGCCTCAGCAATAAACACAGATTTAGCTGAATATAAATTTTAGGCCTATTATTTAGGCGCTGGGTGACAGGTATGCGTTTACGGACAGAATTATTTAAACTTGGAAATGCACGGTAACGTGTGAAGTTATTGAGGATGACACTATCCGCACCTTCAATCTAATATACCCTTTTATGGATCAATTTAAACTTGGCCTGATACAGCAGAAAAAAAATATTTAGGGAATTGCTAAGTTGGGAATTGCATTCAACCCAGAACAAAAACTGTGCTTAGGCAGACAGCAGACAGTATTACAATTGACTAGCCACAGCTGAAACACCAGATTTAGGGTACTGCTATTTTGGCCAATTGTATTTTACCCCTCAATAAAATAGCAAGCACAGCCAAGCCCCTGATGTAGGATATAGCAAAAAAATAACCACACTATTGATGGCTAAATGGACTTGGTGGCAGCTTGTGCTGGCGCACCACAAGACACAAAGTGGCCGCCGATCACCCAAGAAAAAAGTGACATAAAAACGCTCTGGGCAGCCTAAAAACAGTGAGCAATTAAATAGCAGCAGTTCAATGATCCACAGCTGTAGATCGATCACTGAATTAAGTGTTTTTGCAGAGTTAATCACTGTCTAATCTCGCCCTAACAGCAGCTGCATCCTCTCCCTACACTGATCATAGCAGAGTGACGTGCAGCGCTACGTGACTCCAGCTTAAATAGAAGCTGGGTCACATGCTGCACTGGCCAATCACAGCCATGCCAATAGTAGGCATGGCTGTGATCTCCTCTTGGGGCAAGTAGTATGACGCTTGTTTATTGGCTGCTTTGCAGCCTTTCAAAAAGCGCCAAGAAAGCGCCGAACACCGAACCCGAACCCAGACTTTTCCGAAAATGTTCGTTTTCGGGTCCGTGTCAGATGCCGTGTCAAAATTCGGTACGAACCCGAACTATACCGTTCGGGTTCGCTCATCCCTATTCAAGATAAATTTACGGTAGTAGTTGGTAAACCCCAAAAACCGAATAAGCGCTTTCAGATTTTCGGGTCGATCCCAGTCCAACACGGCACGGACCTTCTCGGGATCCATACGAAAACCTGAGGATGAGAACAGGTAACCCAGAAATTGCACTTCCTGTACAGCAAATACACACTATTCCATCTTAGCATACAACTTATTCTCTCTTAGGATCTGTAACACCTGTCTCACATGATCCTGATGAGTTTCTATATCAGGCGAATAAATTAGTATGTCATCAAGGTATACACGAAACCTCCCACCAGATGATGAAAGATGTCATTGACAAAGTGTTGAAAAACCGCAGGAGCATTGGTTAACCCAAAGGGCATGACCAGGTTTTCAAAAAGACCCTCAGGGGTATTAAATGCGGTCTTCACTCATCCCCTCCTTGATCCTTACCAGATTATATGCCCCCCTCAGATCCAACTTAGAGAACACCTTGGCACCGACAATCTGACTAAACAAATCCGGAATCAAAGGGGGGGTAAGGATCACGGACGGTAATACGATTGAGCTCACGGAAGTCCAGGCATGGTTCAGGGTACCATCTTTTTCTTTACAAAGAAAAACCAGCAGCCACTGGGGACTTGGATGGTCTAATATGTCCCTTTGCCAAACTCTCGGTAATATACTCTCGCATGGCCTTTCTTTCGGGTTCCGAAAGATTATACAACCGAGATTTGGGCAATTTAGCTCGGGAATAAGATTGACGGGACAGTCATGCTCCCGGTGCGGAGGCAACTCCTGATTACCACTCTCAGAGAAAACATCAGAAAATTCTGAAATGAACGAGGGTACAGTTTTAGTGGTCACCATAGAGAATGATGCATTAAGACAGTTATCCATGCAAAAATCACTCCAATCGAGAATCTGTCTCGCTTGCCAGTCGATGTTAGGGTTATGTTTGCTTAACCATGGTAAGCCCAACACCAACGGAGCAGGCAGACCCTCCAATACATAACAGGAGATAGATTCCTGATGCAAATCACCCACTCTTAAATTGAATGTCATTCACTACCTGCGACAAATTTTTGGGTGAGAGGTGCTGAGTCAATTGCAAAGACAGAAATACTTTTCTCGAATGCATTAGTAGTCAACATGAATGGTACATACTCTCCATCAATCAAGTTAACTCCTTGCCCCACTGTCGATAAATGCTTCGATTTTCACAGTTTTGGACTCTAGCGCCACATCCTCGGCAGTCAGGAGAAAACAGGGTACTACCAGTAACAGACAAAGGGTTTTCTTGCACCCACACCACATAGTAATTTGAGGATTAAAAGGTTGTTTCTTTTTGTTTACACTTGATGCTGCAAGTACGGACAAATGTTCACAAAATGTCCCTTCTTGCACAATAAAAGCAGATCCTTTCACATGATCAAGCTTTTGCCAGGAGTAGCTCCTCCTAACTGCATAGGCTCATCACAAGGCGCAACTCCACCATAAGTGTCAAGAAAGCAATACCCTTATTGGACAGTACGTCCTGAAGGTGAGGACCCCTAGATCTCTCCCTCAGGCGTCTATCTAGATGTACAGCAAGGGACATAGCTGCCTCCAATAACCAGGATCAATAACTGGATTTTCATGAAAGGCCAACGCGTCTGCAGTCTCTCAGAGAGACCTGACAGAATTGGCTGGAGAGCAGGATCGTTCCACTCAGTATCGGTAGCCCATCTCCTAAATTCAGAGCAATAGGTCTCGCGGAAACGACTCGTAACTTGGTCTCGGCCTGTGAGACATCCGATCCGGGTCATCGTAGATGAGACCCAAGGCTCTGAAGAATTCATCTACCGCAGGGACAGTGATCCGGTCGGCAGAGAAAAGCCCGATTGGGCGTCCTCCTTTAAGCAAAGATAATACATGACTCCCTGAACCGGATGAAATTGTCACTACCCTCGGAAAACCTGTCCGGGAGAGCCACCTTCGGTTCAGGACAGGCCTGGGACCCACCACCGGAACCAGCAGCCTGTGGACTCTGAATCTGCAAGACAATTGCGCGGAGGTCTGCTACCTCCAAAGTCAGATTCTGCATCTGTTCGACCAGTGCAGTCATAGCATCCATAGCTGCACATCAGAACAAAAAATGGCGGTATGGGCTTGGGATAATGTCACGGATGAAGTAGGGGAGAACACCAAAAGACAATCAAGAAGGGGAAAGAACTAGGCCTCACCGCTAGGGAAGGAAAAGGGTCACCACCTAAAAACCTGCTCCTGGCCCTAACTCCTATCCGTATGGGCACCTCTCGATGGTAGAGATACCCATACACGGGAACCTAGATAACCCTGGTGACCCTCAGATGTAAAGATAATGACTGGGCAGAGACCACCTGTTCTTCCCTGGTGAAGGA
>NW_024400978.1:0-12899 GCF_905171765.1 Bufo bufo
ACTGCTGTGCCTGTATTAGTGTAATACGGTACCTAAATAGATAGCCAGATAGTGTTAGGTGCCTGTAAAAAAGGCCTGAATTTGAATTCAAAACATTGGGCCAAATAATTTTTTTCTTATTGTGGTGAACTGTAACAATGAGGAAAACATCTAGTAAGGGATGCGGACATGGTCGTGGTGTTGTTAGTGGACTCTCTGGTGCAGGGAGAGGACGTGGCCGTTCTGCCACAGCCACACGTCCTAGTGAACCAACTACCTCAGGTCCCAGTAGCCACCAGAATTTACAGCGATATTTGGTGGGGCCCAATGCCGTTCTAAGGATGGGAAGGCTTGAGCAGGTACAGGCATTAGTCAATTGGGTGGCCGACAGTGGATCCAGCACGTTCACATTATCTCCCACCCAGTCTTCTGCAGAAAGTGCACAGATGGCGCATGAAAACCAAGCCCATCAGTCTGTCACATCACCCCCATGCATATCAGGGAAACTGTCTGAGCCTCAAGTTATGCAGCAGTCTCTTATTGTCACTACCAGAGCTTTGGGACGTTCTCACAGCTCTGTTTCTCCACCCCTGTGATGATGTCACTACTAGAGCTGGGAGGAGTTCTCACTGCTCTGTTTACTTTTGGTTTCCTTCCTCCCAGCTGTTCCTCATGCGTTTGATTTCCCTCTCTTTATATCACCCCTCCTCCTATTGTAGGGCGTGGATTATAGTTCTCATTTCAGTTGTAGCTCTTGCTTTAGTATCTTCACTTGTAGCTATCAGTTCACTGGACCTGTGTTCTTCTGCAGCAAGCACTCCGGATATTGCCAGTTGTCCTTGGATCCGTCTTCTCTGCGGCTGCAACACCTTCAGCTAAGTGTACAGACATTGTTGTGTACCTGATTATTTTCTGACTGGATCTGAGGTGGCCACGGTTCCCTCCATATACTGAGTAGGGCACCGGTGGCCGTGCCCCTTCCACTATTGTAGGAGTTACAGTGGTCATCAGTCTTAGGTACGTGGGCATGCCTCGTTCCGCCATTTGGATCCGGGCATGTGCTTTAGCAGCATAGGGAGAGCTTTGAGGGTCTGACAGGGGTCACCCTTTATCCTCCCTAGTTTGGGTCCGGTCAGTAGCTCTTTTACTGTGTATACTATTGTTGCTCCCATACAGCCGTGACATTATAATCCACCAAAACCGTCCTTTTTTGACATGGATCCGCTTTCTGGCCTGGTTGATCGCATGCAGGGTCTTTCTTTGGAAGTAGCGGATCTCCGTCAATCTATGACTCAGCTTCAAGCATTGGGCTTTGCTCCGGCTCATGGAGTCTGTTGCGAGCCAAAGGTCTCACTTCCGGAAACGTTCTCCGGGGGCAGTGAGAATTCTGTTCGCTTCAGAGAGGCATGCAAACTCCATTTTTGCTTGTGTCCCCACTCCTCTGGTAAGGAGGAGCAGAGGATGAGGATTGTCATCTCCCTGCTCAGGGGTAATGCTCAGACTTGGGCTTTTTCGCTGCCATCAGGGGATCCCTCCCTTCGATCCGTGGAAAGATTTTTTGTGGCCCTGGGGCAGATTTATGATGACCCGGATCGTGTTGCTCTGGCCGAATCTAACTTACGTGTTTTATGCCAGAACAAACTGTCTGCGGAGCTTTATTGTTCTGAATTTCGGAGATGGGCAGCTGATTCGGGTTGGAATGATGCTGCACTCCGGAGTCAGTTCTGTCATGGTCTCTCAGAGAGATTGAAAGATGCGTTTGCTTTCCATGAGAGACCAACGTCCTTAGAGTCTGCCATGTCATTGGCGGTACGCCTTGACAGGCGTCTAAGAGAAAGAAACGAGACCTCTCTGTCCTGCCATTGTCTGGCCCATGAACAGGTAGGAACAAGAGTTAGGGACCACTCATGAGACAGCCTTGACGCGGTGAGTGGCTTACTATGCTTTGGCCAAAATATAAACCAATGTCTCATCCAGCATGGAGGGCAGAGTGCTGGATGTAGTGTGCGATCACATTTGCATTTTCCGTTTGTATATGTATTTCGCCATAGTGATGTGCACCTGCAGGCAGGTTGTGCTGACCCAACCCCTTATTTTTTTCTTTGTAGTATATATTGGAGGCGTGGCGATCTCCTTGGAGTCATTGCACACCTGACCAGTTAATCTGTCCTTGAGGCTGGTTTTAAAGTCAGTATAAAACTGAGTCTGCTTGTATAGAACCTACCATTAGCCATCTGGCTCCAGGAGAGGTATATGGTAGGTTCAGCATGCATGTTGGTACTTGCATCCCTGGATCCGATGAAAGCTGTAATGGCACCGGACGGGGTTACAAGCAAAGTGTACTTGGCTTGCATGCTGACCTGCATTCCCTGGATTTTATGTGGCTGTCATGGCCCATGAACAGGTAGGAACAAGAGTTAGGGACCACTCATGAGACAGCCTTGACGCGGTGAGTGGCTTACTATGCTTTGGCCAAAATATAAACCAATGTCTCATCCAGCATGGAGGGCAGAGTGCTGGATGTAGTGTGCGATCACATTTGCATTTTCCGTTTGTATATGTATTTCGCCATAGTGATGTGCACCTGCAGGCAGGTTGTGCTGACCCAACCCCTTATTTTTTTCTTTGTAGTATATATTGGAGGCGTGGCGATCTCCTTGGAGTCATTGCACACCTGACCAGTTAATCTGTCCTTGAGGCTGGTTTTAAAGTCAGTATAAAACTGAGTCTGCTTGTATAGAACCTACCATTAGCCATCTGGCTCCAGGAGAGGTATATGGTAGGTTCAGCATGCATGTTGGTACTTGCATCCCTGGATCCGATGAAAGCTGTAATGGCACCGGACGGGGTTACAAGCAAAGTGTACTTGGCTTGCATGCTGACCTGCATTCCCTGGATTTTATGTGGCTGTCATGGCCCATGAACAGGTAGGAACAAGAGTTAGGGACCACTCATGAGACAGCCTTGACGCGGTGAGTGGCTTACTATGCTTTGGCCAAAATATAAACCAATGTCTCATCCAGCATGGAGGGCAGAGTGCTGGATGTAGTGTGCGATCACATTTGCATTTTCCGTTTGTATATTGTCTGTCTAGGGGCAGTGGTGCGGACTCATTCAGTGTGCAGGGGCCTCATCCTGTCTCGCTCCCCTCTGAGGAGGAGCCCATGCAGCTAGGTCGACTTGCCCCTGATAAAAGAGGATTTAGTCCTCAGAGTATGGTGTGTTTTTGTTGTGGGGGCATAGGTCATTTGGCAAATGTTTGTCCGTCTAGGAGATTCTTGAACTGTACTAAGAGCGATAATAAGAGAAAAACCTCAAAGGGTAAATCATCAAATTCTGCTTCATCTGCTACTTTGGGCAAAGTTGATGTAGGAATTGATGCTTTTCCTCTGACCTGCAGTTCCCGTTTTCTCCTGTCTGCCAGGGTGGCGCTAGAGAGCAAAGTCATTTCTTGTGGGATTTTTGTCGATAGTGGAGCGGCCGTCAATCTTATTGACACTCAATTTGTAGCCATGCATGGTTTTCAGGTTTGCACATTAGAAAAGGATATACCTGTTTTTGCTATTGACTCTGCTCCGCTCTCACAGAGATCTCTGAAGGGCATTGTTCACAATATCCGGCTAGCTGTAGGTGACACTCATGTGGAGGATATATCTTGTTTTGTCCTTAACGGATTGCCTTCTCCTCTAGTTTTGGGGTTACCCTGGCTCACTAGACATAACCCCACTATTGATTGGCAAGGAAGGCAAATAAATGAGTGGAGTGACTTTTGTAGAGAGAATTGTCTCACAGCGACTTTTGCAGAGGTGTCTACTAAAACTGTGCCATCATTTCTCTCTGATTTCTCGGATGTGTTTTCCGAGAGCTGTGTTCAGGAGCTACCTCCTCACCGGGAGTTTGACTGTCCCATTAACCTCATTCCCGGCGCCAAGCTGCCAAAAGCACGCCTCTACAATCTCTCACAACCGGAAAGAATCGCAATGCGAACTTATATCTCCGAGAGTCTCGAGAAGGGGCATATTCGTCCCTCAAAGTCACCTGTGGCCGCAGGTTTTTTTTTTGTTAAAAAAAAAGATGGCTCTCTGAGACCTTGCCTAGATTTTAGGGAGCTGAACCGTATCACGATTCGCGATCCCTATCCCCTTCCTCTGATCCCGGACCTCTTCAACCAAATTGTTGGGGCCAAGGTGTTTTCCAAATTGGATTTGAGAAGCGCGTACAACCTGGTCAGGGTCAGAGAGGGGGATGAATGGAAAACGGCCTTTAATACCCCTAACGGGCATTTCGAGAATCTCGTTATGCCTTTCGGCCTGATGAATGCTCTGGCCGTCTTTCAGCATTTTGTTAATAGTATTTTCTACCATTTAATGGGGAAATTTGTATTGGTGTATCTTGATGATATTTAGATTTTTTCCCCTGATGTTCAGACCCATCAGGATCATCTTTTTCAGGTTCTGCAGATTCTGCGGGAAAATAAATTGTACGCCAAGCTGGAGAAATGTCTTTTTATGGTATCGGAGATTGAATTTCTGGGTTTTCTCCTCTCTGCTTCTGGTTTTCGCATGGATCCGGAGAAGGTCCGTGCTGTACTTGAGTGGGAGCTTCCTGAGAATCAGAAGGCATTGATGCGCTTTCTGGGTTTTGCGAACTATTACAGAAAGTTCATTTTGAATTATTCCTCTGTTGTCAAACCCCTTACTGACATGACAAAAAAGGGGGCGGATTTTTCCTCTTGGTCGGAGGAGGCGCTTGCAGCCTTTTCTAAGATTAAAGAGAGTTTTGCGTTTGCTCCCGTCTTGGTGCATCCCGATGTTTCCTTACCTTTTATTGTTGAGGTGGATGCTTCCGAGGTGGGTGTGGGTGCGGTTTTGTCCCAGGGCCCTTCTCCTGCCAAATGGCGACCCTGTGCCTTTTTCTCTAAAAAACTCTCCCCGGCAGAGAGAAACTATGATGTGGGAGATAGGGAGTTGTTGGCCATCAAGTTGGCTTTCGAGGAATGGCGCCATTGGTTGGAGGGGGCCAGGCACCCTATGACCGTTTTTACCGACCATAAGAATCTGGCATACTTGGAGTCGGCCAGGCGTATGAATCCGAGACAGGCTAGATGGTCTCTGTTCTTCTCCAGATTCAATTTTGTTGTTACATTCCGACCTGGGATAAAAAATGTGAAGGCTGATGCTCTCTCTCGCTGTTTTCCGGGAGGAGGAAACTCCGAGGACCCGGGTCCCATTTTGGCGGAGGGGGTAGTTGTTTCTGCTCTATATTCCGATTTGGAGGCCGAGGTCCAGGCTGCCCAGACTGAGGCACCTGCCCGTTGTCCTTCTGGGAAGTTGTTCGTGCCTTCTGAGCTACGTCACAAACTCTTTAAGGAGCATCATGATACGGTTCTTGCTGGTCACCCCGGGAGTAGAGCCATGGTAGATCTCATTGCTCAGAGATTTTGGTGGCCGGCTCTTCGTAAGTCGGTGGAGGGTTTTGTGGCTGCTTGTGAGACGTGCGCTCGCGCTAAGGTCCCTCGTTCACGGCCTTCAGGTTCCCTTCTCCCGTTACCCATACCTTCCCGTCCTTGGACACACCTGTCCATGGACTTTATCACGGATCTTCCTCGTTCCTCGGGGAAGTCGGTGATCCTGGTGGTGGTGGACCGTTTTAGCAAGATGGCTCATTTCGTACCTTTCCCTGGTTTACCCAATGCTAAAACGTTGGCGCAAGCTTTTGTCGACCATATTGTTAAATTGCACGGCATTCCCTCTGATATTGTTTCCGATAGAGGCACGCAGTTTGTGTCCAGGTTCTGGAAGGCTTTCTGTTCTCGCCTGGGGGTTCGGCTGTCCTTCTCTTCTGCTTTTCACCCGCAGTCGAATGGTCAGACTGAGCGCCTCAATCAGAATCTGGAGACATATTTGCGCTGTTTTGTGGCAGAGAACCAGGAGGATTGGTGTTCATTTCTCCCTCTTGCTGAGTTTGCTCTGAACAACCGTCGTCAGGAATCTTCTGATAAGTCACCATTCTTTGGTGCATATGGGTTCCATCCGCAGTTAGGTACATTCTTGGGAGGGGCTCTTTCTAGTTTACCTGAGGAGGAGAGATTTTCCTCGTCTTTGTCTACCATTTGGCAAAAGATTCAGAGTAATCTTAAAAAGATGAGTGAGAGGTATAGGCGTGTGGCTAATAAGAGACGTGTGCCTGGTCCGGACCTGAATGTGGGTGATCTGGTGTGGTTGTCTACAAGAAATATTAAACTGAAGGTTCCCTCCTGGAAATTGGGTCCCAAGTTTATTGGGCCTTATAAAATCTTGTCAGTCATCAATCCTGTTGCCTTCCGTCTTGATCTTCCACGGGTTTGGAAGATACATAATGTATTTCACAGATCTCTCTTAAAACCATATCTCCAGCCCACGGTACCCTCCTCTTTGCCTCCTCCTCCGATTTTGGTTGATGGCAATCTGGAGTTTGAGGTTTCCAGAATTGTGGACTCTCGCATTGTCCGCGGTTCTCTTCAGTAAATCGTTCATTGGAAGGGTTATGGTCCTGAGGAGAGGATGTGGGTTCCGGTGTCGGACATTAAAGCCACTCGCCTCATCAGGGCATTTCATAGGGCTCATCCTGAGAAGGTGGGTCCTGGGTGTCCGGAGTCCACCCGTAGAGGGGGGGTACTGTCACTACCAGAGCTTTGGGACGTTCTCACAGCTCTGTTTCTCCACCCCTGTGATGATGTCACTACTAGAGCTGGGAGGAGTTCTCACTGCTCTGTTTACTTTTGGTTTCCTTTCTCCCAGCTGTTCCTCATGCGTTTGATTTCCCTCTCTTTATATCACCCCTCCTCCTATTGTAGGGCGTGGATTATAGTTCTCATTTCAGTTGTAGCTCTTGCTTTAGTATCTTCACTTGTAGCTATCAGTTCACTGGACCTGTGTTCTTCTGCAGCAAGCACTCCGGATATTGCCAGCTGTCCTTGGATCCGTCTTCTCTGCGGCTGCAACACCTTCAGCTAAGTGTACAGACATTGTTGTGTACCTGATTATTTTCTGACTGGATATGAGGTTGCCACGGTTCCCTCCATATACTGAGTAAGGCACCGGTGGCCGTGCCCCTTCCACTATTGTAGGGGTTACAGTGGTCATCAGTCTTAGGTACGTGGGCATGCCTCGTTCCGCCATTTGAATCCGGGCATGTGCTTTAGCAGCATAGGGAGAGCTTTGAGGGTCTGACAGGGGTCACCCTTTATCCTCCCTAGTTTGGGTCCGGTCAGTAGCTCTTTTTTACTGTGTATACTATTGTTGCTCACATACAGCCGTGACACTTATGCTGTTTGAAGACTCTGCTGGCAGGGTTTCCCAAGGGCATCCACCTAGCCCTTCCCCAGGGGTGGAAGAGATAGAATGCACTAACGCACAACCACTTATGTTTCCTGATGAGGACATGGGAATACCACCTCAGCACGTTTCTGATGATGACGAAACACAGGTGCCAACTGCTGCGTCTTTCTGCAGTGTGCAGACTGAACAGGAGGTCAGGGAGGAAGACTGGGTGGAAGATGATGCAGGGGACGATGAGGTCCTAGACCCCACATGGAATGAAGGTCGTGTCACTGACTTTCAGAATTCAGAGGAAGAGGCAGTGGTGAGACCGAGCCAACAGCGTAGCAAAAGAGGGAGCAGTGGGCAAAAGCAGAACACCCGCCGCCAAGAGAGTCTGTCTGCTATTGGCCACCGCCATCTGGGACCGAGCACCCCAAAGGCAGCTTCAAGGAGTTTCCTGGCGTGGCAGTCCTTCAAACAATGTGCCGACAACAAGATCCGAGTGGTTTGCACGCTGTGCCATCAGAGCCTGAAGCGAGGCATTAACGTTCTGTACCTTAGCACAACCTGCATGACCAGGCACCTGCATAAAAAGCATGAACTGCAGTGGTGTAAACACCTTAAAAACAAGGAACTCACTCAGGCTCCCCCTGCTTCCTCTTCTGCTGCTGCCGCCGCCTCGGCCTCTTCCTCCGCCTCTGGAGGAACGTTGGCACCTGCCGCCCAGCAAACAGAGGATGTACCACCAACACCACCACCTCCGTCACCAAGCATCTCAACCATGTCACACGGCAGCGTTCAGCTCTCCATCTCACAAACATTTGAGAGAAAACGTAAATTCCCACCTAGCCCCCCTTGATCCCTGGCCCTGAATGCCAGCATTTCTAAACTACTGGCCTATGAAATGCTGTCATTTAGGCTGGTGGACACAGACAGCTTCAAACAGCTCATGTCGCTTGATGTCCCACAGTATGTTGTTCCCAGCCGCCACTACTTCTCCAAGAGAGCCGTGCCTTCCCTGCACAACCAAGTATCCGATAAAATCAAGTGTGCACTGCGCAACGCCATCTGTGGCAAGGTCCACCTAACCACAGATACGTGGACCAGTAAGCACGGCAGGGACGCTATATCTCCCTAACTGCACACTGAGTAAATGTAGTGGCGGCTGGGCCCCAGGCGAAGAGCTGTTTGGCGCACGTCCTTCCGCCGCCAAGGATCGCAGGGCAACATTCCTTGCCTCCTTTTGCCTCCTCCTCTTCTTCCACCTGCTCATCCAGTCAGCCACACACCTTCACCACCAACTTCAGCACAGCCCGGGGTAAACGTCAGCAGGCCATTCTGAAACTCAAATGTTTGGGGGACAGGCCCCACACCACACAGGAGTTGTGGCAGGGTATAGAACAACAGACCGACGAGTGGTTGCTGCCGGTGAGCCTCAAGCCCGGCCTGGTGGTGTGCGATAATGGGCGAAATCTCGTTGCAGCTCTGGGACTAGCCGGTTTGACGCACATCCCTTGCCTGGCGCATGTGCTGAATTTGGTGGTGCAGAAGTTCATTCACAACTACCCCGACATGTCAGAGCTGCTGCATAAAGTGCGTGCCGTCTGTGCGCGCTTCCGGCGTTCACATCCTGCCGCTGCTCGCCTGTCTGCGCTACAGCGTAACTTCGGCCTTTCCGCTCACCGCCTCATATGCAACGTGCCCACCAGGTGGAACTCCACCTTGCTCATGCTGGACAGACTGTGCGAGCAGCATCAGGCCATAGTGGAGTTTCAGCTGCAGCACGCACGTGTCAGTCGCACTGCGGAACAGCACCACTTCACCACCAATGACTGGGCCTCCATGCGAGACCTGTGTGTCCTGTTGCGCTGTTTCGAGTACTCGACCAACATGGCCAGTGGCGATGACGCCGTTATCAGCGTTACAATACCACTTCTATGTCTCCTTGAGAAAACACTTAGGGCGATGATGGAAGAGGAGGTGGCCCAGGAGGAGGAGGAGGAGGGAGAGGGGTCATTTTTAGCACTTTCAGGCCAGTCTCTTAGAAGTGACTCAGAGGGAGTTTTTTTGCAACAGCAGAGGCCAGGTACAAATGTGGCCAGACAGGGCCCACTACTGGAGGACGAGGATGAGGAGGAGGTGGAGGAGGATGAGGATGAAGCAGGTTCACAGCGGGGTGGCACCCAACGCAGCTCGGGCCCATCACTGGTGCGTGGCTGGGGGGAAACGCAGGACGATGACTATACGCCTCCCACAGAGGACAGCTTGTCCTTACCTCTGGGCAGCCTGGCACACATGAGCGACTACATGCTGCAGTGCCTGCGCAATGGCAGAAGAGTTGCCCACATTTTAACGTGTGCGGACTACTGGGTTGCCACCCTGCTGGATCCCCGGTACAAAGACAATGTGCCCACCTTACTTCCTGCACTGGAGCGTGATAGGAAGATGCGTGAGTACAAGCGCACGTTGGTAGACGCGCTACTGAGAGCATTCCCAAATGTCACAGGGGAACAAGTGGAAGCCCAAGGCGAAGGCAGAGGAGGAGCAAGAGGTCGCCAACGCAGCTGTGTCACGGCCAGCTCCTCTGAAGGCAAGGTTAGCATGGCAGAGATGTGGAAAAGTTTTGTCACCACGCCACAGCTAACTGCACTACCACCTGATACGGAACGTGTTAGCAGGAGGCAACATTTCACTAACATGGTGGAACAGTACGTGTGCACACCCCGCCACGTACTGACTGATGGTTCGGCCCCATTCAACTTCTGGGTTTCCAAATTGTCCACGTGGCCAGAGCTAGCCTTTTATGCCTTGGAGGTGCTGGCCTGCCTGGCGGCCAGCGTTTTGTCTGAACGTGTATTCAGCACGGCAGGGGGCGTCATTACAGACAAACACAGCCGCCTGTCTACAGCCAATGTGGACAAGCTGACGTTCATAAAAATGAACCAAGCATGGATCCCACAGGACCTGTCCATCCCTTGTGCAGATTAGACATTTATAACAACCTCCCCTTAACCATATATTATTGTACTCCAGGGCACTTCCTCATTCAATCCTTTTTTTATTTTCATTTTACCATTATATTGCGGGGCAACCCAAAGTTGAATGAACCTCTCCTCTGTCTGGGTGCCGGGGCCTTAAAATATCTGACAATGGCCTGTTCCAGTGTTGGGTGACATGAAGCCTGATTCTCTGCTATGACATGAAGCCTGATTCTCTGCTATGACTTGAAGCCTGATTCTCTGCTATGACATGAAGCCTGATTCTCTGCTATAGGACCTCTCTCCTCTGTCTGGGTGCCGGGGCCTAAAAATATCTGACAGTGGCCTGTTCCAGTGGTGGGTGACGTGAAGCCTGATTCTCTGCTATGACATGAAGCCTGATTCTCTGCTATGACTTGAAGCCTGATTCTCTGCTATGACATTAAGCCTGATTCTCTGCTATGGGACCTCTCTCCTCTGTCTGGGTGCCGGGGCCTAAAAATATCTGACAGTGGCCTGTTCCAGTGGTGGGTGACTTAAAGCCTGATTCTCTGCTATGACATGAAGACTGATTCTCTGCTATGGGACCTCTCTCCTCTGTCTGGGTGCCGGGGCCTAAATATCTGACAATGGCCTGTTCCAGTGGTGGGTGACGTGAAGCCTGATTCTCTGCTATGACATGAAGCCTGATTCTCTGCTATGACTTGAAGCCTGATTCTCTGCTATGACATGAAGCCTGATTCTCTGCTATGGGACCTCTCTCCTCTGTCTGGGTGCCGGGGCCTAAAAACATCTGACAATGGCCTGTTTCAGTGTTGGGTGACATGAAGCCTGATTCTCTGCTATGACATGACGCCTGATTCTCTGCTATGGGACCTCTCTCCTCTGTCTGGGTGTCGGGGCCTAAAAATATCTGACAATGGCCTGTTCCAGTGGTGGGTGACGTGAAGCCTGATTCTCTGCTATGCCATGAAGCCTGATTCTCTGCTATGGGACCTCTCTCCTCTGTCTGGGTGCCGGGGCTAAATATCTGACAATGGCCTGTTCCAGTGGTGGGTGACGTGAAGCCTGATTCTCTGCTATGACATGAAGCCTGATTCTCTGCTATGACTTGAAGCCTGATTCTCTGCTATGACATGAAGCCTGATTCTCTGCTATGGGACCTCTCTCCTCTGTCTGGGTGCCGGGGCCTAAAAATATCTGACAGTGGCCTGTTCCAGTGGTGGGTGACGTGAAGCCTGATTCTCTGCTATGACATGAAGCCTGATTCTCTGCTATGACTTGAAGCCTGATTCTCTGCTATGACATGAAGCCTGATTCTCTGCTATGGGACCTCTCTCCTCTGTCTGGGTGCCGGGGCCTAAAAATATCTGACAGTGGCCTGTTCCAGTGGTGGGTGACTTAAAGCCTGATTCTTTGCTATGACATGAAGACTGATTCTCTGCTATGGGACCTCTCTCCTCTGTCTGGGTGTCGGGGCCTAAATATCTGACAATGGCCTGTTCCAGTGGTGGGTGACGTGAAGCCTGATTCTCTGCTATGACATGAAGCCTGATTCTCTGCTATGACTTGAAGCCTGATTCTCTGCTATGACATGAAGCCTGATTCTCTGCTATGGGACCTCTCTCCTCTGTCTGGGTGCCGGGGCCTAAAAACATCTGACAATTGCCTGTTTCAGTGTTGGGTGACATGAAGCCTGATTCTCTGCTATGACATGACGCCTGATTCTCTGCTATGGGACCTCTCTCCTCTGTCTGGGTGTCGGGGCCTAAAAATATCTGACAGTGGCCTGTTCCAGTGGTGGGTGACGTGAAGCCTGATTCTCTGCTATGCCATGAAGCCTGATTCTCTGCTATGGGACCTCTCTCCTCTGTCTGGGTGCCGGGGCCTAAATATCTGACAATGGCCTGTTCCAGTGGTGGGTGACGTGAAGCCTGATTCTCTGCTATGACATGAAGCCTGATTCTCTGCTATGACTTGAAGCCTGATTCTCTGCTATGACTTGAAGCCTGATTCTCTGCTATGACATGAAGCCTGATTCTCTGCCATGAGACCTCTCTCCAATTGATATTAATTAATTTTAATTAATTTTATTTTAATCCATTTCCCTATCCACATTTGTTTGCAGGGGATCTACCTACATTTTGCTGCCTTTTGCAGCCCTCTAGCCCTTTCCTGGGCTATTTTACAGCCTTTTTAGTGCCAAAAAGTTCGGGTCCCCATTGACTTCAATGGGGTTCGGGGCGACGTTCGGGTCGAGTTCGGATCCCGAACCCGAACATTTCCGGGAAGTTCGGCCGAACTTCTCGAACCCGAACATCCAGGTGTTCGCTCAACTCTATGCAACATCACTACCCGCTTCACTACCGGCTGCACTCATTTTCTTACAACAAAGTTATACACAGATCTATGACCAATCTGGTTAGCCAAGAAAAGTATGGAACGGTTTACTATTTGCACAAATAATCAAAGAATTAACTCGATCTCGCTGGTGCCTCCATTTATGTCGGATATATAAAGCAAATGCTTTATGTAAATATTTTAAAAAAATTAACGGATGAAAAGAAAAATTATTTAAACGATATTGAACCACGAGATGGACATAAACATCTCAAAAAGAGTTCAATCTAGAACCTGATTA
>NW_024400979.1:0-12869 GCF_905171765.1 Bufo bufo
CTAGCGCCACCTAACCATATTTCGCCAGTACAAATAGGAGAAGCAACTGAAAAATTCCTCTCCTCCCTTCAGTTACCTACTATCACCCCCTCTCAGTCGGCCCAGCTTTTGTCTCCTATTACAGACTCAGAAATAGGCAAGGTCCTCTCCTCCATCCCCTCAGGGAAAAGCCCAGGCCCCGATGGTTTTACTATCTCCTACTACAAAGCCTTCAAGCGTATCTTAATTCCCCAGTTAAAAACCCTCTGTAACTACTTACTCCAAGGGGGTTCCCTCCCACCCCAATCGCTTTCAGCCCATATCACAGTTATTCACAAAAAAAACAAGGATCCTCTAAATTGTGAGAGCTACCGCCCAATTTCGCTTAGAAGCTCCATTTTTTCCTCAAACAAATCTTTCCATAAACTGACACCTTTGTTTGACACACCCAAAAACGCATTCTTACCTGTTGATTGGATTATGGATTGGTCTCCAATTTTGTGGGCCAAGATTCTGGCTCACAGGATCCAATCGGTTCTCCCTGACATTATAAATAGGGAACAGGTGGGGTTCGTCACTGGCAGACAGGGGAGTGAAAACACGGTCCGCGTCATACACTTAATTACGCATGCTTGGCAGAATTCTATCCCATTAGCCCTCCTCAGTACAGATGCAGAGAAGGCCTTCGACAGGATCAACTGGCACTTTATGTCTCGGGCACTGTCGAGATTTGGCCTTCCGGACCAGTTCATCTCATCAATCTTCTCACTCTATTCGCTCCCCTCTGCCAGGGTTCGAATCAATGGTACGCTTTCTCCAGCCTTCCCCATTACTAATGGAACAAGGCAAGGTTGTCCATTGTCGCCAGCCCTCTTTGTTATTGTCATGGAGACACTGCTCGCCAAGATTAGACAGGACCCGGATATCAAGGGGATCACTCTGGGGTCACACACACACCTAACAGCTGCCTTCGCGGACGACCTTTTGGTCATAACATTCAACCCCCTGACCTCCTTTCCTAGACTCAAAGCCCTTTTTGAGGATTATGGATTGGTCTCCAATTTTAAAATTAACTATAGTAAGTCACAAGCCCTGAATATTTCCTGTCCAGTTGCTTCTATTGAAATACTCAAACGTTCCACCGCCTTTTCATGGGCCCCCAAATCGATCCCTTTCCTGGGTACCCATATATCAGCGAAACCGGAAGACCTTTTCGAACTTAACCAAGCCCCATTACTTAGGTCCATCAGATCACACTTGCACTCCCTAAAACTCCCTTTCATTTCGTGTATAGGTAGGAAAAACTACATAAAAGCCTTTATTGTCCCTAGACTACTGTACCACATTCAAACATTACCCATCTGGCTTCCCCATTCCTTCTTTGTGGAGGTCCGCAGAATCTTCTCAGCCTTTGTCTGGTCCGGAAGGTCCCCCAGGTTAGCATTCGCCACCCTCACACGGGAGAAAAGATTGGGAGGCTTCGGCCTACCCGACATGTACCTTTATTA
The DNA here is from genome assembly GCF_905171765.1 of Bufo bufo. NCBI lineage: Eukaryota > Metazoa > Chordata > Amphibia > Anura > Bufonidae > Bufo > Bufo bufo. Next base: position 1,488 of record NW_024400979.1, read on the forward strand.
TAAAGCATCAATGCTAAATAGAGGTCTGAGCCTCCTTTCCTGGCGCCCTCTCAATCTTGTCTCCCAACTGGAATGCGATATGCTCACCTACAAGGATAAGCTGGTTCTTTGGAGCTTACGCAAATGCACAGCTAACAACAAATTTATCTCACCTTTGTGGAAAGGCTTGCTATTAGAATGGACCAAATGATATCGGGCCTCGGTCCTCACATTCCCTAGTATAAATCTTCCCCTGCACCTTCTTCAATTCCACATTCATCCTAACACCTCTGCAGCATCAGAGATTTGGGCCCTGCTATCCAGTCTCAGGCTACAGGACATCATTTCTGAGTCAGGTGCTTTAGACTCTTCCAAGGGTTAAGGCGGCCTCTTTTTTTGGCGGTTATGGCCTTCAGGAAGGATCTAGCGCTTCTTGAAAACCTACCCCGTCCCACAACCGAACCCTCATGGATAGAGGGGAAAATCTCACAAACCCGGGTAGAGCAAGTAGAGCAATTGCAGAGGTGCCTAAGTACATTCAATAATAGCACAGAACTTTGATTGGACAACAGGCGCATTCTCATTCTGCCGGCTACAAAAATCCATAAAAAGGTATGGTATCTCATGATAGGTGGTGAATTGCAGACGATAAACTGATCTGTACATGCATTGCAGTGGCCAAAATGGAAAAAACAGAAAAGGCATAGCTCCGTCGGTGGCCGCTTCTGTCCCCCAAGTTGCAACAGCAGGTAAAGAGGGGTACTCTTGGAGTTTATATGGCCATACCGTCAGAAACAGATAAAAAGGCTTTTGTGTTCTGGGCCTGCTAATAGACGCTGGACAGTATTCCATTTTGCATAGAAGCTCCATTTTTTCCTCAAACAAATCTTTCCATAAACTGACACCTTTGTTTGACACACCCAAAAACGCATTCTTACCTGTTGATTGGAACCCATACCTGTTGAAGTGCATGGATCCACATCTGACTGAAGAATGAAGGATCATGGCTGCTGCCAGGAAGGAAAACAGCAAGTGTCAATTGTGATGTCATCATCCATGGATGCTGAAGGGTTCCATTGCGACACGCTCAGTGTTCCATCTATTCAAATTTTCATAAAGGCTGCCATATTAATATTCTGGAGGCAGCCATTTTGTTTTGCAGTTAAACAGAGCTTTCATTTTAATGGATAAGAAATGCTGGGAAGGGATAGGATTGTAGCCACAGAAGTCCGCATGGCACAAATTCTAGTCTCTGAGCACTATTGTTTATAGCGACAATGAAATTCTGGGTTAGAACCTGCTTTTGGATTCCTGGAGCAGGTAGAGCAATTGCAGAGGTGCCTAAGTACATTCAATAATAGCACAAAACTTTGATTGGACAACAGGCGCATTCTCATTCTGCCAGCTACAAAAAACATAAAAGGTATGGTATCTCATGATAGGTGGTAAGTTGCAGAAGATAAACTGATCTGCACCTACATTGCAGTGGCCAAAATGCAAAAAAAAAGAAAAGGCATAGCTCCATCGGTGGCTGCTTCCATCCCCCAAGTTGCGACAGAGGGTAAAGAGGGGTACTCTTGGAGTTTATATGGCCATACCGTCAGAAACAGAAAAGAAGGCTTTTGTGTTCTGGGCCTGCTAATAGACGCTGGACAGTATTCCATTTTGCACAGAAGCGCCATTTTTTCCTCAAACAAATCTTTCCATAAACTGACACCTTTGTTTGACACACAAAAAAATGCACACTTACCTGTTGATTGGCACCCATACCTGTTGATGTGCATGGATCCACATCTGACTGAAGAATGAAGGATCATGGCTGCTGCCAGGAAGAATAACAGCAAGGGTCCATTGTGATGTCATCATCCAATGGATGCTGAAGGGTTCCATTGCGACACGCTCAGTTTTTTCCATCTATTGAAATTTTCATGGAGGCTGCCATATTGATTTTCTGGAGGCAGCCATTTTGTTTTGCAGTTAAACAGAGCTGTTATTTTAATGGATAATAAATGCTGGGAAGGGTTAGGATTGTAGCCACAGAAGTCAGCATGTACGAATTCTAGTCTCTGAGCACTATTGCTTATAGCTACAATGAAATTCTGTTTAGAACCTGCTTTTGGATTTCTGAAGCAGTTAGAGCAATTTCAGAGGTGCCTAAGTACATTCAATAATAGAACAGAACTTTGATTGGACAACAGGCGCATTCTCATTCTGCCTGCTACAAAAATCCATAAAAGGTATGGTATCTCATGATAGGTGGTGAGTTGCACATGATAAACTGATCTGCAACTGCATTGCAGTGGCCAAAATGCAAAAAACAGAAATGGCATAGCTCCTTTGGTGGCCGCTTCCTTCCCCCAAGTTGCGACAGAGGGTAAAGAGGGATACTCTTGGAGTTTATATGGCCATACCGCCAGAAACAGATAAGAAGGCTTTTGTGTTCTGGGCCTGCTAATAGATGCTGGACAATATTCCATTTTGCACAGAAGCGCCATTTTTTCGTCAAACAAATATTTCCATAAACTGACACCTTTGTTTGACACACGAAAACACACCCTTACCTGTGGATTGACACCCATACCCGTTGATGTGCATGGATCCACATCTGACTGAAGAATGAAGGATCATGGCTGCTGCCAGGAAGAAAAACAGCAAGGGTCCATTGTGATGTCATCATCCATGGATGCAACACGCTCAGTGTTCCATCTATTGAAATTTCCATGGAGGCTGCCATATTGATTTTCTGGAGGCAGCCATTTTGTTTTGCAGTTAAACAGAGCAGTCATTTCAATGGATAAGAAATGCTGGGAAGGGATAGGATTGTAGCCACAGAAGTCAGCATGGACGAATTCTAGTCTCTGAGCACTATTGTTTATAGCTACAATGAAATTCTGGGTTAGAACCTCCATTTATATTTCTTGAGCAGGTAGAGCAATTGCAGAGGTGCCTAAGTACATTCAATAATAGCACAGAACTTTGATTGGACAACAGGCGCATTCTCATTCTGCCAGCTACAAAAATCCATAGAAGGAATGGTATCTCATGATAGGTGGTGAGTAGAGTTGAGCGAACACCTGGATGTTCGGGTTCGAGAAGTTCGGCAGAACTTCCCGGAAATGTTCGGGTTCGGGATCCGAACCCGACCCGAACTTCGTCCCGAACCCCATTGAAGTCAAAGGGGACCCGAACTTTTCGGCACTAAAAAGGCAGTAAAACAGCCCAGGAAAGAGCTAGAGGGCTGCAAAAGGCAGCAACATGTAGGTAAATTCCTTGCAAACAAATGTGGATAGGGAAATGAATTAAAATAAAAATAAAATAAATAAAAATTAACCAATATCAAGTAGACAGAGGTCCCATAGCAGAGAATCTGCCTTGACGTCAGCAGAGAATCAGTCTCTTCATGCCATAGCAGAGAATCAGTCTTCATGTCATAGCAGAGAATCAGGCTTCACGTCACCCACCACTGGAACAGGCCACTGTCACATATTTAGGCCCCGGCACCCAGACAGAGGAGAGAGGTCCCGTAACAGAGAATCTGGCTTCATGTCAGCACAGAATCAGTCTTCATGTCATAGCAGAGAATCAGGCTTCACGTCACCCACCACTGGAACAGGCCACTGTCACATATTTAGGCCCTGGCACCCAGACAGAGGAGAGAGGTCCCGTAACAGAGAATCTGGCTTCATGTCAGCACAGAATCAGTCTTCATGTCATAGCAGAGAATCAGGCTTCACGTCACCCACCACTGGAACAGGCCACTGTCACATATTTAGGCCCAGGCAGAGGAGAGAGGTCCCGTAACAGAGAATCTGGCTTCATGTCAGCACAGAATCAGTCTTCATGTTATAGCAGAGAATCAGGCTTCACGTCACCCACCACTGGAACAGGCCACTGTCACATATTTAGGCCCCGGCACCCAGACAGAGGAGAGAGGTCCCGTAACAGAGAATCTTGCTTCATGTCAGCACAGAATCAGTCTTCATGTCATAGCAGAGAATCAGGCTTCACGTCACCCACCACTGGAACAGGCCACTGTCACATATTTAGGCCCAGGCACCCAGGCAGAGGAGAGAGGTCCCGTAACAGAGAATCTGGCTTCATGTCAGCACAGAATGAGTCTTCATGTCATAGCAGAGAATCAGGCTTCACGTCACCCACCACTGGAACAGGCCACTGTCACATATTTAGGCCCAGGCACCCAGACAGAGGAGAGAGGTCCCCTAACAGATAATCTGGCTTCATGTCAGCAAAGAATCAGTCTTCATGTCATAACAGAGAATCAGGCTTCACGTCACCCACCACTGGAACAGGCCACTGTCACATATTTAGGCCCCGGCACCCAGGCAGAGGAGAGAGGTCCCGTAACAGAGAATCTGGCTTCATGTCAGCACAGAATCAGTCTTCATGTCATAGCAGAGAATCAGGCTTCACGTGACCCACCACTGGAACAGGCCACTGTCAAATATTTAGGCCCCGGCACCCAGACAGAGGAGAGGTTCATTCAACTTTGGATTGCCCCGCAATATAATGGTAAAATGAAAATAAAAATAGGATTGAATGAGGAAGTGCCCTGGAGTACAATAATATATTGTTAAGGGGAGGTAGTTAATGTCTAATCTGCACAAGGGATGGACAGGTCCTGTGGAATCCATGCCTGGTTCATTTTTATGAACGTCAGCTTGTCCACATTGGCTGCAGACAGGCGGCTGCGTTTGTCTGTAATGACGCCCCATGCAGTGCTGAATACACGTTCAGACAAAACGCTGGCCGCCGGGCAGGCCAGCACCTCCAAGGCATAAAAGGCTAGCTCTGTCCACGTGGATAATTTGGAGACCCAGAAGTTGAATGGGGCCGAACCATCAGTCAGTACGTGGAGGGGTGTGCACAGGTACTGTTCCACCATGTTAGTGAAATGTTGCCTCCTGCTAACACGTTCCGTATCAGGTGGTGGTGCAGTTAGCTGTGGCGTGGTGACAAAATTTTTCCACATCTCTGCCATGCTAACCCTGCCCTCAGAGGAGCTGGCCGTGACACAGCTGCGTTGGCGACCTCTTGCTCCTCCTCTGCCTTCGCCTTGGGCTTCCACTGGTTCCCCTGTGACATTTGGGAATGCTCTCAGTAGCGCGTCTACCAACGTGCGCTTGTACTCGCGCATCTTCCTATCACTCTCCAGTGTAGGAAGTAAGGTGGGCACATTGTCTTTGTACCGGGGATCCAGCAGGGTGGCAACCCAGTAGTCCGCACACGTTAAAATGTGGGCAACTCTGCTGTCGTTGCGCAGGCACTGCAGCATGTAGTGGCTCATGTGTGCCAGGCTGCCCAGAGGTAAGGACAAGCTGTCCTCTGTGGGAGGCGTATCGTCATCGTCCTGTGTTTCCCCCCAGCCACGCACCAGTGAGGGGCCAAAGCTGCTTTGGGTGCCACCCCGCTGTGAACATGCTTCATCCTCATCCTCCTCCACCTCCTCCTCATCCTCGTCCTCCTCGTCCTCCAGTAGTGGGCCCTGTCTGGCCACATTTGTACCTGGCCTCTGCTGTTGCAAAAAACCTCCCTCTGAGTCACTTCGAAGAGACTGGCCTGAAAGTGCTAAAAATGACCCCCTCTTCCTCCTCTTCCTCCTCTTCCTCCTGGGCCACCTCCTCTTCCATCATCGCCCTAAGTGTTTTCTCAAGGAGACATAGAAGTGGTATTGTAACGCTGATAACGGCGTCATCGCCACTGGAACAGGCCACTGTCACATATTTAGGCCCCGGCACCCAGATAGAGGAGAGAGGTCCCGTAACTGAGAATCTGGCCTTATGTCAGCACAGAATCTGTCTTCATGTCATAGCAGAGAATCAGGCTTCACGTCACCAACCACTGGAACAGGCCACTGTCACACATTTAGGCCCCGTCACCCAGGCAGAGGAGAGGTTCATTCAACTTTGGGTTGCCCCGCAATATAATGGTAAAATGAAAATAAAAATAGTATTGAATGAGGAAGTGCCCTGGAGTAGAATAATATATTGTTAAGAAGAGGTAGTTAATATCTAATCTGCACAAGGGATGGACAGGTCCTGTGGGATCCATGCCTGGTTCATTTTTATGAACGTCAGCTTGTCCACATTGGCTGTAGACAGGCGGCTGCGTTTGTCTGTAATGACGCCCCCTGCCGTGCTGAATACACGTTCAGACAAAACGCTGGCCGCCGGGCAGGCCAGCACCTCCCAGGCATAAAAGGCTAGCTCTGGCCACGTGGACAATTTGGAGACCCAGAAGTTGAATGGGGCCGAACCATCAGTCAGTACGTGGAGGGGTGTGCACAGGTACTGTTCCACCATGTTAGTGAAATGTTGCCTCCTGCTAACACGTTCCGTATCAGGTGAGGGTGCAGTTAGCTGTGGCGTGGTGACAACATTTTTCCACATCTCTGCCATGCTAACCCTGCCCTCAGAGGAGCTGGCCGTGACACAGCTGCGTTGGCGACCTCTTGCTCCTCCTCTGCCTTCGCCTTGGGCTTCCACTGGTTCCCCTGTGACATTTGGGAATGCTCTCAGTAGCGCGTCTACCAACGTGCGCTTGTACTCGCGCATCTTCCTATCACGCTCCAGTGTAGGAAGTAAGGTGGGCACATTGTCTTTGTACCGGGGATCCAGCAGGGTGGCAACCCAGTAGTCCGCACACGTTAAAATGTGGGCAACTCTGCTGTCGTTGCGCAGGCACTGCAGCATGTAGTCGCTCATGTGTGCCAGGCTGCCCAGAGGTAAGGACAAGCTGTCCTCTGTGGGAGGCGTATCGTCATCGTCCTGTGTTTCCCCCCAGCCACGCACCAGTGATGGGCCCGAGCTGCTTTGGGTGCCACCCCGCTGTGAACATGCTTTATCCTCATCCTCCTCCACCTCCTCCTCATCCTCGTCCTCCTCGTCCTCCAGTAGTGGGCCCTGTCTGGCCACATTTGTACCTGGCCTCTGCTGTTGCAAAAAACCTCCCTCTGAGTCACTTCGAAGAGACTGGCCTGAAAGTGCTAAAAATGACCCCTCTTCCTCCTCTTCCTCCTGGGCCACCTCCTCTTCCATCATCGCCCTAAGTGTTTTCTCAAGGAGACATAGAAGTGGTATTGTAACGCTGATAACGGCGTCATCGCCACTGGCCATGTTGGTGGAGTACTCGAAACAGCGCAACAGGGCACACAGGTCTCGCATGGAGGCCCAGTCATTGGTGGTGAAGTGGTGCTGTTCCGCAGTGCGACTGACCCGTGCGTGCTGCAGCTGAAACTCCACTATGGCCTGCTGCTGCTCGCACAGTCTGTCCAGCATGTGCAAGGTGGAGTTCCACCTGGTGGGCACGTCGCATATGAGGCGGTAAGCGGGAAGGCCGAAGTTACGCTGTAGCGCAGACAGGCGAGCAGCGGCAGGGTGTGAACGCCGGAAGCGAACAGACGGCCCGCACTTTATGCAGCAGCTCTGACATGTCGGGGTAGTTGCGAATGAACTTCTGCACCACCAAATTCAGCACATATGCCAGGCAAGGGATGTGCGTCAAACCAGCTAGTCCCAGAGCTGCAACGAGATTTCGCCCATTATCGCACACCACCAGGCCGGACTTGAGGCTCACCGGCAGCAACCACTCGTCGGTCTGTTGTTCTATACCCCGCCACAACTCCTGTGCGGTGTTGGGCCTGTCCCCCAAACATATGAGTTTCAGAACAGCCTGCTGACGTTTACCCCGGGCTGTGCTGAAGTTGGTGGTGAAGGTGTGTGGCTGACTGGATGAGCAGGTGGAAGAAGAGGAGGAGGAAGCTGAGTAGGAGGAGGAGGAGACAGGAGGCAAAGAATGTTGCCCTGCGATCCTTGACGGCGGAAGGACATGCGCCAAACAGCTCTCCGCCTGGGGCCCAGCCGCCACTACATTTACCCAGTGTGCAGTTAGGGAGATATAGCGTCCCTGGCCGTGCTTACTGGTCCACGTATCTGTGGTTAGGTGGTCCTTGCCACAGATGGTGTTGCGCAGTGCACACTTGATTTTATCGGACACTTGGTTGTGCAGGGAAGGCACGGCTCTCTTTGAGAAGTAGTGGCGGCTGGGAACAACATACTGTGGGACAGCAAGCGACATAAGCTGTTTGAAGCTGTCTGTGTCCACCAGCCTAAATGACAGCATTTCATAGGCCAGTAGTTTAGAAATGCTGGAATTCAGGGCCAGGGATCGAGAGTGGCTAGGTGGGAATTTACGCTTTCTCTCAAATGTTTGTGAGATGGAGAGCTGAACGCTGCAGTGTGACATGGTTGAGATGCTTGGTGACGCAGGTGGTGGTGTTGGTGGTACATCCCATGTTTGCTGGGCGGCAGGTGCCAACGTTCCTCCAGAGGCGGAGGAAGAGGCCAAGGCTGCAGCAGCAGAAGAGGCCGAGGTGGCAGCAGCAGAAGAGGTAGCAGGGGGAGCCTGAGTGACTTCCTTGTTTTTAAGGTGTTTACTCCACTGCAGTTCATGCTTTGCATGCAGGTGCCTGGTCATGCAGGTTGTGCTAAGGTTCAGAACGTTAATGCCTCGCTTCAGGCTCTGATGGCACAGCGTGCAAACCACTCGGGTCTTGTCGTCAGCACATTGTTTGAAGAAGTGCCATGCCAGGGAACTCCTTGAAGCTGCCTTTGGGGTGCTCGGTCCCAGATGGCGGCGGTCAGTAGCAGGCGGAGTCTCTTGGCGGCAGGTGTTCCGATTTTGCCCACCGCTCCCTCTTTTGCTACGCTGTTGGCTCGGTCTCACCACTGCCTCTTCCTCCGAACTGTGAAAGTCAGTGGCACGACCTTCATTCCATGTGGGGTCTAGGACCTCATCGTCCCCTGCATCGTCTTCCACCCAGTCTTGATCCCTGACCTCCTGTTCAGTCTGCACACTGCAGAAAGACGCAGCAGTTGGCACCTGTGTTTAATCATCATCAGAGACGTGCTGAGGTGGTATTCCCATGTCCTCATCATCAGGAAACATAAGTGGTTGTGCGTTAGTGCATTCTATCTCTTCCACCCCTGGGGAAGGGCTAGGTGGATGCCCTTGGGAAACCCTGGCAGCAGAGTCTTCAAACAGCATAAGAGACTGCTGCATAACTTGAGGCTCAGACAGGTTCCCTGATATGCATGGGGGTGATGTGACAGACTGATGGGCTTGGTTTTCATGCGCCATCTGTGCGCTTTCTGCAGAAGACTGGGTGGGAGATAATGTGAATGTGCTGGATGCACTGTCGGCCACTCAATTGACTAATGCCTGTACCTGCTCAGGCCTTACCATCCTTAGAACGGCATTGGGCCCCACCAAATATCCCTGTAAATTCTGGCGGCTACTGGGACCTGAGGTAGTTGGTACACTAGGACGTGTGGCTGTGGCAGAACGGCCACGTCCTCTCCCAGCACCAGAGGGTCCACTAACACCACCACGACCATGTCCACGTCCGCGTCCCTTACTAGATGTTTTCCTCATTGTTCCCGTTCACCACAATTTTGAAAATGGCAAATTTGGGAATACTTTTTCAACCCAGAACAAAAACTGTGCTTTTACGGTCACTACAAATAATTTGACCAGCTAAAACAGTACTGATTTGGAGGAATATAAATGTCAGGGCTATTTTTTAGGAGCTGTCTGACAGGTATACCTTTAATCACAGAATTTGACTTGTATCTGCACTGTAGCGTGTGTGTTAAGTTTTTCAGAATGACACTATCAGCACCTTGAATCTAATATATCCTTTTTGGGATAGATTTAAAGTAGGCCTGATATAGCAGAAACTACTAATTTTGAGAATGGCAAATTTGGGAACAGTTTTTCAACCCAGAACAAAAACTGTGCTTTTACGGTCACTACAAATAACGTGACCAGCTAAAACAGTACTGATTTGGAGGAATATAAATGTCAGGGCTATTTTTTAGGCGCTGGGTGACAGGCTCAACTTGCCCCTGATGTAGTATATGGCCAAAAAATAACCACACTATTGATGGTTAAATGCACTTGGGTGACACAGGCTCAGCCTGCACCTGATGTAGTATATGGCCAAAAAATAACCACACTATTGATGGTTAAATGCACTTGGGTGACACAGGCTCAGCCTGCACCTGATGTAGGATATAGCAAAAAATAACCACACTATTGATGAATAAATGCACTAGGTGGTAGCTTGTGCTGGCGCACCACAAGCCACAAAATGGCCGCCGATCACCCCAGAAAAAAGTGATATAAAAACGTTCTGGGCAGCCTAAAAAAAGTGAGCAATTCAATATCAGCACTTCAATGATCCACAGCTGGAGATCGATCACTGAATTAAGTCTTTTGGAGGAGTTAATCTGCCTAATCTCGCCCTAACGTCGCAGCAGCAACCTCTCTCTATGCTTGAATCAGCAGAGTGACGTGCAGCGCTATGTGACACAAGCTTATATAGAGGCTGGGTCACATGCTGCACTGGCCAATCACAGCCATGCCAATAGTAGGCTAGGCTGTGATGGCCTCTTGGGGCAAGTAGTATGACGCTTGTTGATTGGCTGCTTTGCAGCCTTTCGAAAAGCACCAAGAAAGCGCCGAACACCGAACCCGAACCCGGACTTTTACGAAAATGTTCGGGTTCGGGTCCGTGTCACGTACACCCCAAAATTCGGTACGAACCCGAACTATACAGTTCGGGTTCGCTCATCCCTAGTGGTGAGTTGCAGACGATAAACTGATCTGCACCTGCATTGCAGTGGCAAAAATGCAAAAAACAAAAAAGGCATAGCTCCATCGGTGGCCACTTCCGTCCCCTAAGTTGCGGCCGCGGGTAAAGAGGTGTACACTTGGAGTTTATATGGCCATACCGTCAGAAACAGATAAGAAGGCTTTTGTGTTCTGGGCCTGCTAATAGATGCTGGACAGTATTCCATTTTGCACAGAAGCGCTATTTTTTCCTCAAATAAATCTTTCCATAAACTGACACCTTTGTTTGACACACACAAAAAAGCACCCTTACCTGTTGATTGGAACCCATACCTGTTGATGTGCATGGATCCACATCTGACTGAAGAATGAAGGATCATGGCTGCTGCCAGGAAGAAAAACAGCAAGGGTCCATTATGATATCATTATCCATGGATGCTGAAGGGTTCCATTGCGACACGCTCAGTGTTCCATCTATTAAAATTTTCATAGAGGCTGCCATATTGATTTTCTGGAGTCAGCCATTTTGTTTTGCAGTTAAACAGAACTGTCATTTCAATGGATATAAAATGCTGGGAAGGGATAGGATTGTAGCCACAGAAGTCAGCATGGACGAATTCTAGTCTCTGAGCACTATTGTTTATATCTACAATGAAATTCTGGGATGGAACCTGCTTTTGGATTTCTGGAACAGGTAGAGCAATTGCAGAGGTGCCTAAGTATATTCAATAATAGCACAGAACTTTGATTGGA
>NW_024400980.1:0-12751 GCF_905171765.1 Bufo bufo
ATTCGCTGATGGGCATAGTGAGTTCATAGAACTTTTTATTTTTTGTCACAAGTTAGCGGAAAATGATGATTTTTTTAATTTTTTTTTCTTTCTTACAAAGTCTCATATTCCACTAACTTGTGACAAAAAATAAAAACTTCCATGAACTCACTAAGCCCATCAGCGAATACCTTGGGGTGTCTTCTTTCCAAAATGGGGTCACTTGTGGGATAGTTATACTGCCCTGGCATTCTAGGGGCCCAAATGTGTGGTAAGGAGTTTGAAATCAAATTCTGTAAAAAATGCCCTGTGAAATCCGAAATGTGCTCTTTGGAATGTGGGCCCCTTTGCCCACCTAGGCTGCAAAAAAGTGTCCCACATGTGGTATCTCCGTACTCAGGAGAAGTTGGGGAATGTGTTTTGCGGTGTCATTTTACATATACCCATGCTGGGTGAGAGAAATATCTTGGCAAAAGACAACTTTGTATAAAAAAATGGGAAAAGTTGTCATTTGCCAAGATATTTCTCTCACCCAGCATGGGTATATGTAAAATGAAACCCCAAAACACATTCCCCAACTTCTCCTGAATACGGAGATACCAGATGTGTGACACTTTTTTGCAACCTAGGTGGGCAAAGGGGCCCACATTCCAACGAGCACCTTTCGGATTTCACTGGCCATTTTTTATAGAATTTGATTTCAAACTCCTTACCACACATTTGGGCCCCTAGAATGCCAGGGCAGTATAACTACCCCACAAGTGACCCCATTTTGGAAAGAAGACACCCCCAGGTATTTCGTGATGGGCATAGTGAGTTCATGGAAGTTTTTATTTTTTGTCACAAGTTAGTGGAATATGAGACTTTGTAAGGAAAAAAATAAAATAAAAAATCATCATTTTCCGCTAACTTGTGACAAAAAATATAAAATTCTAGGAACTCGCCATGCCCCTCACGGAATACCTTGGGGTGTCTTCTTTCCAAAATGCGGTCACTTGTGGGGTAGTTATACTGCCCTGGCATTTTCCAGGGGCCCTAATGTGTGGTAAGTAGGTAAATGACCTGTGAAATCCGAAAGGTGCTCTTTGGAATGTGGGCCCCTTTGCCCACCTAGGCTGCAAAAAAGTGTCACACATGTGGTATCACCGTATTCAGGAGAAGTTGGGCAATGTGTTTTGGGGTGTCTTTTTACATATACTCATGCTGGGTGAGAGAAATATCTCGGCAAAAGACAACTTTTCCCATTTTTTTATACAAAGTTGGCATTTGACCAAGATATTTATCTCACCCAGCATGGGTATATGTAAAATGACACCCCAAAACACATTGCCCAACTTCTCCTGAGTACGGCAATACCAGATGTGTGACACTTTTTTGCAGCCTAGATGCGCAAAGGGGCCCACATTCCTTTTATGAGGGCATTTTTAGACATTTGGATCCCAGACTTCTTCTCACGCTTTAGGGCCCCTAGAATGCCAGGGCAGTATAAATACCCCACATGTGACCCCATTTTGGAAAGAAGACACCCCAAGATATTCAATGAGGGGCATGGCGAGTTCATAGAATTTTTTTTTTTTTTGGCACAAGTTAGCGGAAATTGATTTTATTTATTTTTTTCTCACAAAGTCTCCCTTTCCGCTAACTTGGGACAAAAATTTCAATCTTTCATGGACTCAATATGCCCCTCACGGAATACCTTGGGGTGTCTTCTTTCCGAAATGGGGTCACATGTGGGGTATTTATACTGCCCTGGCATTCTAGGGGCCCTAAAGCGTGAGAAGAAGTCTGGAATATAAATCTCTAAAAAATGTTACGCATTTGGATTCCGTGAGGGGTATGGTGAGTTCATGTGAGATTTTATTTTTTGACACAAGTTAGTGGAATATGAGACTTTGTAAGAAAAAAAAAATAATTTCCGCTAACTTGGGCCAAAAAAATGTCTGAATGGAGCCTTACAGGGGGGTGATCAATGACAGGGGGGTGATCAATGACAGGGGGGTGATCAATGACAGGGGGGTGATCAGGGAGTCTATATGGGGTGATCACCCCCCTGTCATTGATCACCCCCCTATAAGGCTCCATTCAGATGTCCGTATGTGTTTTGCGGATCCGATCCAATGTATCCGTGGAATCCGTAAAAAAATCATACGGACATCTGAATACAGCCTGACAGGGGGGGGGTGATCAATGACAGGGGTCTGGGGTGATCAATGACAGGGGGGGTGATCAATGACAGGGGGGTGATCAGGGAGTCTATATGGGGTGATCACCCCCCCTGGAAGGCTCCAGGAGACGCCTGTATTTGTTTTGCGGATCCGATCATGTGTTTTGCGCATCTATCAGTGGATCCGTAAAAATCATGCTGACGTCTGAATGGAGCTTTACAGGGGGGTGATCAATGACAGGGGGGGTAATCAATGACAGGGGGGTAATCAATGACAGGGGGGGTGATCAGGGAGTCTATATGGGGTGATCACCACAGTCATTGATCACGCCCCTGTAAGGCTCCATTCAGACGTCCGTATGCGTTTTGCGGATCCAATCCATCTATCAGTGGATCCGTAAAAATCATGCGGACGTCTGAATGGAGCTTTACAGGGGGGTAATCAATGACAGGGGGGTAATCAATGGACAGGGGGGGTGATCAGGGAGTCATTGATCACGCCCTGTAAGGCTCCATTCAGACGTCATATGCGTTTGCGGATCCGATCCATCTATCAGGTGGATCCGTAAAAATCATGCGAACGTCTGAATGGAGCTTTACAGGGGGGTGATCAATGACAGGGGGGTAATCAATGACAGGGGGTGTGTGATCAGGGAGTCTATATGGGGTGATCACACAGTCATTGATCACGCCCCTGTAAGGCTCCATTCAGACGTCCGTATGCGTTTTGCGGACCGATCCATCTATTAGTGGATTCCGTTAAAAATCATGCGGACGTCTGAATGGAGCTTTACAGGGGGGTAATCAATGACAGGGGGGGTGATCAGGGAGTCTATATGGGTGATCACCACCAGTCATTGATCACGCCCCTGTAAGGCTCCATTCAGACGTCCGTATGCGTTTTGCGGATCCGATCCATCTATCAGTGGATCCGTAAAAATCATGCGGGACGTCTGAATGGAGCTTTACAGGGGGGGTATCAATGACAGGGGTGTAATCAATGACAGGGGGGGTGATCAGGGAGTCTATATGGGGTGATCAGGGTGATCAAGGGTGATCAGGGTGAATAAGGGGTTAATTAGTGACAGGGGGGGGTGTAGTGTAGTGGTGCTTGGTGCAACATATTACTGAGCTACCTGTGTCCGTCTGGTGGTCGATCCAAACAAAGGGGACCACCAGAGGACCAGGTAGCAGGTATATTAGACGCTGTTTTGATAACAGCGTCTAATATACCTGTTAGGGGTTAAAAAAATCACATCTCCAGCCTGCCAGCGAACGATCGCCGCTGGCAGGCTGGAGATCCACTCGCTTACCTTCCGATCCTGTGAACGCGCGCGCCTGTGTGCGCGCGGTTCACAGGAAAATCTCGCGTCTCGCGAGAGACGCACCGGCGCGTCCACTCGGAATGAATCAACCACCTCCAGGACGCGTCTGTGCGTACAGCGGTCCGGAGGTGGTTAAAGAGCTTCTGTCACCCCCCAACCCCCAATTTTCAGTTTTTGACTTATTATATTTGTTAATGTAAGCCAGATTCCATATATGTCCTTCCTTACCTCGGGCTGTGCAGTAATTACAGTAAAAAACGTACTTTTATTATATGTAAATTTCTTCACTACCAGCAAGTTGGGCGGGACGCCCCCTCCTCCACTTGATTGACAGGGCCAGTTAGCGCTCTCCTCCTCTCGCTGGCCCTGCCTGCAGCCTCAAATCCCGCTCCTGCACCGTCCCGGTCGTCATTCGGCGCAGGCGCTCTGAGAGAAGGACGGCCGCTCCTTCCTCAGTGCGCCTGCGCCGATGACGTCAGCCTGCAGCCTCAAATCCCGCGCCTGCGCCGTACCGGCCATCATTCGGCGCAGGCGCTCTGAGAGAAGGACGGCCGCTCCTTCCTCAGTGCGCCTGCGCCGATGACGTCAGCCCTACACCCGGAAGAGAAGACAACAGGTACGGCGCAGGATTTGAGGCTGCAGGCACGGCCAGCGAGAGGAGGAGAGCGCTCGCTGGCCCTATCAATCAAGTGGAGGAGGGGGTGTTTTTTCAACAGAGGATGCGGGCGGCTACCAGCAAGTCCGCCCAACTTGCTGGTAGTGAAGAAAATTTACATATAATAAAAGTATGTTTTTTACTGTAATTACTGCACAGCCCGAGGTAAGAGGGACATATATGGAATCTGCTTACATTAACAAATATAATAAGTCAAAAACTGAAAATTGGGGGTTGGGGGGGTGACAGAAGCCCTTTAATGTATCTGCAAAATCCCTGTCATTTATACATCCCACCACTAGATGGGGATAAAACTTAGGTTTTATATATACTAGAGATGGACAACGAATCCGTCGAATCTTGCTGGATTCGAAGGATTCGTGGACTCGAATCCCAACCTCATTTTCAAATTCAAATCCGACGAAACCCAGGCATAGTCATCTGTATTGCGGTCCTCAGGACAGCGATACAGATGCCTTGCCTGTGCTGCAGCAGGAGAGAGAGATGGGTATCTGCTGGGACTCAAACCCACAACCTTCTGTAATCAGAGACAAAGCACTTACCCACACAGCTATTAGAGCTGTATAGCTACTGACGGAAAAAAATATGAGACTTAGACTCTGTTAGCTGTTCTAGCCAGTGTACATCTATACACATGACAGCTGCCCCAACACACCCAGCACTTCTATATATATATATGACAGATGCCCCAACACACCCAGCTCTGCTATCTCTCTATATGACAGCTGCCCCCAGCACACTCAGCTCTGCTATATCTCTATATGACAGCTGCCCCAGAACACTCAGCTCTGCTATATCTCTATAGATATGACAGCTGCCCCCAGCACACTCAGCTATGCTACATCTATACACATGACAGCTGCCCCAGCACTCTCAGCTCTGCTATATCTCTCTATATATATGACAGCTGCCCCAGCACACTCAGCTCTGCTACATCTATACACATGACAGCTGCCCCAGCACACTCAATCTCTGCTATATCTCTATATATATGACAGCTGCCTCAGCACACCCAGCTCTGCTGCATCTATACACATGACAGCTGCCGCAGCACACTCAGCTCTGCTATATCTATATATATATATGACAGCTGCCCCAGCACACTCAGCTCTGCTACATCTAATAAACATGAAAGCTGCCCCTGCACACTCAGATCTGCTATATCTATTTATCTGTAAGTATTACTATACAGTAGATAGATATATAGAGATATAGCAGAGATGAGTGTGCTGGGGCAGCTGTCATGTTGTATAGATGTAAGCAGAGCTGGGTGTGCTGGGGTAGCTGTTATGTGTATAGATGTAGCAGAGCTGGGTGTGCTGGGGCAGCTGTTATGTGTATAGATGTTAGCAGAGCTGGGTGTGCTGGGGCAGCTGTCATGTGTATAGATGTAGCAAAGCTGGGTGTGCTGGGACAGCTGTTATGTGTATAGATGTAGCAGTGCTGAGTGTGCTGGGGCAGGTGTCATGTGTATGGATGTACACTGGCTATTAAAGCTATACAGAGTCTACAGTAGAAGTCTCATATTTTTTCAAGCAGAGGCTATGTAGCTCTTGTAGCTGTGTGGGTAAGTGCTTTGCCTCTAATACAGAAGGTCATGGGTTGGAGTCGCAGCAGAAACTTCATTGAAATACACAAGCACTGACTCCATAAATTGACATATAGCGCGGACACAGGCCGGAAGAGGCTGCATCGCATCGCTGACATGGAGGTGTTTTGTTTTGTTTAAATACCGGACTGTTACTGCCCATGGGGGGAGCGGGAGGCACTATGATACTGGCACATTGGGGGGGGGGGGGGGGGGGGTGGTGGCACTATGATACTGGCAGATTGGGGGGGAGATGGCATTATGATACTGGCACATGGGGGGGTTGGCACTATGATACTTGATACTGGCACATGAGAGGGGGAGGAGATGGTACTATAATACTGGCACATTGGGGGGGTGGTTGCACTATGATACTGGCACATGGGGGGGAGATGGAATTATGATACTGGCACATGGGGGGGTTGGCACTATGATACTGGCACATGTGGGGGGGGGAGAGAGGCACTTGATACTGGCACATTGGGACATTGGGAGGGGGGAGATTGCGCTATGATACTGGTATATTGGGGGGGAGATGGCACTATGATACTGGCACATGGGGGGGAGGACAGAGGCACTTGATACTGGCACATGGGGGGTTGGCACTATGATACTGACACATGGGGGTGGGAAGGAGAGCGGCACTTAATACTGGCACATTGGGGGGGGGTGGCACTATGATACTGGCACATAGGGGGGAAGGAGAGAGGCACTTAATACTGGCACATTGGGGGGGGTGGCATTATGATACTAGCACATGGGGAGGTGGGTGGGAAGGAGAGAGGCACTGATACTGGCACATTGGGGATGGCATTATGATACTGGCACATGGGGGGGGGAGAGAGGCACTTAATACTGGCACATTGAGAGAGGCACTTGATACTGGCACATGGGGTGGGGGGGATGGCATTATGATACTGGGACATAGGGGGGAGAGGAGTTGGTACTGGCACATGGGGGGTTTGGCACTTGATACTGGCACCTGATGGGGGGGCATCTATGGGGACACTTACTGGCACATTATTGGGGGGCATTATGGGGGTCCATTTTTACTGGCACATTATTGGGGGCACTATGGGGCATCTACTGAGGCCACAAAGAAGGGGTATTTTATATGGGGGGGACTCTGTGTGGTTACTAGTTATCAGGGGGGTTTATCTGTTTCTGCAGTATAGTATTTGGAACACAGCGGCACAGTATTGGGGTGGTAGGATGATTGTCCAAAAGATGCGAGAATGATGGCCAAAGTAGTAAACTAAGATTTTTTTTGGTCAACTAGAGAGACGAAAAATGGCTGAAAAACTGGAGGTCTGATCTGAAGGTCTGAAAGGAGAAGATGAGGAAAGAGAACATCTACGTCAAAGAGACATCACTGGATGTAAGAGTTATGTGCGATGTATTACACTGTATGTAAGAGGTATGTAAGCTGTATTACCCTGTATTTCCAATTTTTTTAGAATCCAAATCCGAATACTTTGTTACAAAAGTAAGGACTCTTTATTTTTTCATATTAAAAGAATATTGAGTTTGGATCACTTTGTTTCTTACACCGTTCACACAATTCTTATGTACAGGATTCGTAGGATTCGAGATTCAAAAGATTTCAAAAGAATCGAGAACCTTTTCGGATTCAGATTCGAAAAAATTGGATTCGTCCCACCTCTAATATATACCATAGTTCAGGGCCTAGTAGTCCCGGTTGAGACCAGAGTTGAGATCAGTGTGGATATCAGTGATTAGTAGACTGATGCTGAGAAGTGAGAGAGTGCAGTTCTAGCACTTCTGCTCTGATGAAAGTTTAGTCCAGAAAGGGACCAAAGAACGACTTATACATCCAAGGATTAAAGCCACAAATCAGGCATCAAGGACCTTTGGGATATTCAGGTGAAGGATACCATAGCCTCCGGCCACCTCACCAAATTACACTGATATAGAAAATATCCGGCTAAGCTCCAAGTCAAGCCTAAGAGAGCCTGGAAAACAGTGGATCTGCAGAATTAACTTTAATATCAACAAGAGACCGTATTCTTGTACTGCTGCAACCAAAGTCATCAACAGCAAAAGTTGTGAGTTGCACCTTACCACTGTCTACATCATTATTACCACTATTGGTTGTACCACCATTAACGGTACTGGCGTCGCGACAAAAAACCATCAAGGGACTCAGCCGCCACAAGCACCCTTAGCACCCCTAACATCAAGGGCACCTCAACCACCATCTTGGCTGATGCTTCCTACCACAGAAGCGTGCCCCGGAGGATTTCGTGCTGTCCACCTCAACACTGTGCTGCCAGCCCAGGGAGGCTATCTGCTAACCGTGAGTAAACTGATGAACTGTGTGTTATTATTTGGCCCCTCATCTGTCCACTGTGCACCTCACATTGTTTGCCCCTGCGCTATGGCTGGCTGCATATCTTTATTGGTGTCACGAACAGGATATTAACCCTTGCGCCATATTTGAGAGACTGTCGCATGTGAATAAGCCCCTTTGCTTTATTGAGAGACTTTTGCTTATTGTGCGCTGTTTTGGGCTACAGAACTGTTTAAAACTGCTTGAAAAGTATATGGAAGAGGTATACTAGTCCCCAGCATAAAAATTTGCAGTGCTAAAAGTGAGAAAATCCGACATTTGGTGTGTCACTAAAACTGCTTGCTGTCAGTGAATGACTGTTTATAATGCACTTAAGATGGCCGCCGGAGCTCTTGTTTGAAAAAAAATAATACGCCATCACTGTGTACAAGTTAGCGACACCCCCTGAAGAGCGGGAAAATATTGTGCCGCCCATTTATGCAAAATTGTCCTGGTCAAGCCCATTCCTACCTTTACTGTGTTGTTTCTGAAGAGGCCAGCCCTGTATGCACAGCGCAGCGCCGCCTCCTCTGCTGTGGCCACATCAAAGGGGAGATGCCGCACACGGGAGGAGAGTGTGACGTGCGTGGTAACCCAAAAATATCGCAAGATCTCATACAGGCAAGCTACCGGATGCGGATCGCATTGGCTGCCGCCTCCACAAATAGAGCCACAGTCGTAAGTACTTCCCTGATTTGCCCCACTAAGCTAAAGGGATCACACCCGCTAGCCAGGAGCGCAATCAGAAGCTTAAGTAAGAAGAAAACGCAGCCTTGAGTATTGCATTCAGGCCGATACTAAGTATTTAAAGGGCCATACACCGCAAGATAGCGGGTCGCCCATAGCAAACGCCACCTAATAAGTATCTACAAGCCACAACTACCCTACCTAAATGTAAATCTACTATTGTCAGCATTGTCTGTGCAAGAAGATAACGTTGCAAGCTTGACCCCCCCGCGGACCTCCTGCGGCAGCCGGTCCCAGTGCAATACCAACTGCTGCAGCGCCAAGTTTAATGCCTTTAACCATGCCTTATTATTTTGGGGCCCCCTGGTTCACACGGTATTCCGGAGAAGTTCACACTAGAAAAAATTCTTGCTGTGTTCAGATTGTACCCTGTATCCCCAGAACAGCAGATGGAGATTCTCCTTGCGCAATTGGAAGGAGCTGCTCTCAGAGAAGTGAAATCCTGGCCAAGCTCAGAAAGAAGGACACTGGAGCAGATATTTGAACGTCTCTACACCACCTTTGAACCCAGGACCGTGTCAGAGGTCAAGATGAGGTTCTTCAGCAAGAAACAGCAAACTTGTGAGTCACTCAGAGACTTTGCATTATCTTTGCAGGAAGCCCTTAGAGCTGTTCAAGTAGACCCCCGTGAGGCAGAGAATCAGGACAAAACCCTGAAAGAGCAATTTATTGCTAGGGTGGGGGGGGGGGGTGGGAGTTTGAACTGTGATGTAACTGGCTCAGTTTATTAATCCTTTGTAAAATTACCAATGGATCTATGCTATATGATTTTGTAAACATTGGATTATGTACAATGTAACTGATTGATAAATCAAAATGAATAAATTTGGTTTATAAAAAAAAGAGCAATTTATTGAAGGTGTCAATACAGACAATTTTAAAGAGCCACTAAGAATGTTAGCCGCCCAGCATCCAAGTGCTGCTTTCTTAGACTTCAAAGAATTAGATATCAGTATACTTGGAAAAAGTTCACCAGCAGAACCTGTTGGATCCGCTGCAGATCCAGCGACACTGTAAAACCTTTACCTGTTGTCAGTCAGGCAACTCAAGCCCCAATTCCTGACGCAGTTGCTGCCCTTACTGAGCAAGTCCAATTCCTGACTAAAGTCTGGAGAAAGTTCACAAAAAATTGGAACAATGGATACTGGCAAGTACCAATGGCACCATAAGATCCGTGTGAGAAAGACTGCATTTACCACCCCTATGGGCCTATTTGAGTTCAACTGCATGCCTTTTGGACTTTGCAATGTGCCTGGAACTTTTCAGAGATTAATAAAGTGTTGTTTGGGCCACAAAAATTTTGAAACTGTCCTGTTGTACTTAGATGATGTTTATCATCTACTCCAAATCTATGAAGATCATTTGAAACATTTGGCCGAAGTTTTCATTAAGCATGGACTAAAAGTCAAACCGTCCAAGTGTCATCTACTGAAGCCGGAAGTTAAATACTTAGGCATATCGTCAGCTCTGAAGGTGTTAAACCAGATCCAGAGAAGATAGCCGCCATCCGAAATTGGCCTACTCCTACTACGGTGAAGGAAGTAAGAAGTTTCCTCAGTTTCACAGGATATTACAGACGTTTCATTCCTCACTTTGCCCAAATTGCAGAGCCAATATTGAAACTTTTGAGACGGCATCCTAAAAGATATCAGAAATCTCCAGTACCAGTTGAATGGAACACTGAAAGAGAAATTGCCTTCCAGCTCCTGAAAAGAAGTTAACAGAACACCAATCTTAGGTTATCCGGATTACCAACAGCCATTTCATCTTTACACAGATGCAAGTAAGAAAGGTCGGGAGCTGTCTTGTCACAAATACAAGAAGGTAAAGAAAGAGTCATTCCTACACTAGTAGATCTCTTAGAGGTAATGAAAGAAACGACCAAAACTTCAATTCCTTCAAATTGGAATTACTCGCACTCGTGTGGGCTGTTACAGAAAATTTAAAGATTACCTTGCCGCAATACCCTTCGTGGCCTTCACAGATAACAACCCACTAGCACATCTTAACACCGCCAAGTTAGGAGCGTTGGAACAAAGATGGGCCTCACGCCTTGCTAACTACAATTTCACCGTAAAAGTACAGAACAGGAAAAGCAAACAAAAATGCGGATGCATTATCCCGTCTGCCGACCATAGAGACCCTACTTCACAAGAGGATGTTTGGGAAGAGGTCGAGATGCCATCTTTCTACAAAAACTTTGCCCACCAAGACATCATCACTGTCAAAAGAAAAAGGTTTTCAACCTTCAACAACAAGTGGATCCAAAATCCCATGTAGACAAAGAAAGATGGATCAAGCTACAAAATATAAGCAGAGTGTTAGGTGAACTGCAAGATTTCTTAACCAGTGGAAGAACACCCGAAAGAATCCGCAGGAAGAATGCTGATCTAGAGTTGTCAACACTATGGAGACACAGAAAACACCTCTTTCTACAGAAGGGCCTACTATTAAGAAAAACTTTAAACCCAATTACGTGGGATCGTCTATATCAAATCCTAATACCACTCTGTGATGCAAGAATCATTCTGGAGATGTACCATGATCAATCAGGACATTTTGGCGTGCAGAAAACAGAAGCCACCATCCATAGAAGATTCTATTGGATTGGGATGAGAGGAGACCATCTAGCGTCTGAAGGACCTGCTCTTCTTCCGACACTGTTGATGGATAAAAAACAGGTTAAAAAATTACCTGGTTTAAATTGTGGAAAAAAGGTACCTTAGGCACAAAGGTAGGAAGAAACCGCAGAAGGACTCTATCCGGTAAAAATAGAGTATAAGGCTCCACAGCAGCCAAGGCCTGCAATTCTCCGATTCACTTTGCAAACAAAAAACAGGTCTTCCAAGACAAGAATTTTAAATCCACGCTCTGAAGGGGCTCAAAAGGGGGAGAGCATAACCCCCTGAGCACGACTGACAGATACCACTGAGGTAGAGAGCTCAGGATCCTAGGCTGCAGTCTTTCGGCTCCTTGAAGGAACCTTTTGATTAGAGGGTCTGAGAAAAAGGCTTGCCCAAAACTGCAGACAAAGCTGAGTTATGTACCCTTATGGTTGAAGGTTTGAGACCCTTGTCTAATCCATCCTGTAGGAACTGAAGAATTTAGGAAATAGGGGGATCCAATGGGGACAACTCATTTAGGGCACACCACTGCCGAAAGGTCCTTCCGATCTTAGAATAGGCTTTGTTGGTAGATACCGATCTGGAATAGGATAAAGTCATCAGGACCCTCGCAGACAACCCTTTAGACTCTAGAAGGGGGCGATCAACCTCCAGGCTGTCAGGTTGAGACTCTTCAAGTCTAGGCACGACCCCTGCCAGATGTACTAGGTCCTGCCTCAGGGGAAGCTTCCAATATTGTACCTGGCTCATCTGCATGAGCTGGGTGAACCAAGACCTCTTCGGGCAGAAAGGTATTATGGCGATCACTGAGGTCTGATCTTGCCTGAGTTTCATCAATACTGTTGGTTTCATGGAAACTGGAGGGAAGATATAGGCCAGTCTAAACCTCCACGGAATGGACAGATCATCCACTGCCCAAGGATTGTCCTCCCTGAATCTGATCCATAAGATCAATCTCTGGCATTCCCCACCGTTGTGTAATCTGATGGAAGACTTCTTGGTTTAGGGACCACTCGCCTGGTACTGGAAGATTTCGGCTTAGGCGATCCGCCACCACATTGAGAGTTCCTCTGATGTGAACTGCGGCCAGGTGGGTAAGGTTCTTCTCTGCCCAAGACAGGATCCATACCACTTCCTGGAGGAGAGGTTGAGATCTCGTTCCTCCCTGTCTACTGTCGTCATATTGTCCAAGTGAACTCTCACTGCCTTGCCCTGGACTTGAGTCACGAAGTGTAGGAGTGCCAACCGGACCGCTCCAAATTCTCTTAAGTTTGATGACATTTGGCTCTATTGGGGAG
>NW_024400981.1:0-12683 GCF_905171765.1 Bufo bufo
CGCATCTGGACCTAATCCGGACACGGTCGTTTGCAAGGGGCCTTAGAATCAGTCCACACTTCACTTATTTGGTCAGTTACTGACCAAATAACTGCAGTGTGAACTAAGCCTAACAGGTCAATGTTAGCGACTGGTATGAAGAACCATGCAGAGGTCTAAGATCCTACTGTAGCGTGAAAGACCGCACTCCTTTTACACCGTCATCAGCTGATTCCATCACATAGTCTTGTACAGAACCTGTTCTATTAAACGCTTATACAAGTAGAGCCCCTGACAGAGTGGAGAGGGTGTCAACAGTAAGTTTGTGTTGACGTCACTGATTATTTTTCCCTTTTTCTCATCCGTCATAAGAACAACCCCAAAAAAACAGATCCTGTCTACTGAGCATCTGCTTTCACATGGTCAGCATTTGGTCAGTAATCCATCAGTATTGCTAAGGCCAAAAAAAGTGGATCCAAAACCAGAGATTAAACGTGATTGGAAAGTTTGCATGTCTTTTGTGTTGGAAAGTTTGCATGTCTTCTGTGTTTTGTAACCACTCCTGCTTTTGGCTTCCAATTCATGGGCATATCCTGATGCAAAATAGTGACTGTGTGAAACAGGCCTTACGGTTGCTCCAAAGACAGGATCCGTTGTGTTTCTAATATTTCCGTCCTTCTCCTTCTGACAGATCAGAAGAAGGGTAAAATAAATGGTGATGTCAACAAGGCCAAACAGGGATAACAGTGGCCCAGTCATAGAGTGGGGAGGATGGAAACCGCATGAGGAGTCAACACAGTGGCCCAGTGACAAAGCGGTGAGATGGCAACAGCATGAGGAGTCAACGGTGGTCAGTCACAGAGTGGTGAGGGTGGGAATCGCATGAGGAGTCAACACAGTGGCCAGTCACAGAGTGGGCCATGCTGATCATCCTCCGGCGGCTTGATGAAAAATTCCCACACCGCTGAGTGGCATTTACCCCCCACCACTCCGTGCTGACTGCCTG
Organism: Bufo bufo; assembly: GCF_905171765.1. Taxonomy (NCBI): domain Eukaryota; kingdom Metazoa; phylum Chordata; class Amphibia; order Anura; family Bufonidae; genus Bufo; species Bufo bufo. The sequence continues at coordinate 986 of NW_024400981.1, forward strand.
TTACCGCTGACTTCATGAACCAGTGCACCGCTACTTCTTTACGGACATGTAGGCTCCTGTGGTTTTTTTTTATGTTTCTTTTTACGCTTCCTTACAAATTGACATATTATTCACTCCATAAGACACACCTTTTTTTACCACAAAAGAGAATACTAATGAGTGTTTCCACTATGGATCTGCAAAAAAAGGGGGTTAGTCAGCACATACCAATGCGCAGCTGCACGCTGCCATGGCTAGAAACATAAAGAAAAAAGACAATGCAACAGCACTCTGCAAACCAGATAAAGTATAATAATGCCATAGTCACAAAAAACATTCAAGTGCTAATGCTACACTTATTTATAAAGTGAGATTGCTTGTCAAATGCATTTTGTACAAAACCATTTGAGCCTGTCTGCCAAACGTCAAGGCGATCTCTGTAAGACATCAACCTAACACTAAATACAACCTGTTATGCGCCATAATGGTCAGCCATAAAGTTCAGAAGTTTATTAACTTTATGGCATTATTGTTTTTTTATCTGGTTTGCAGAGTGCTGTTGTATTGTCTTTTTTCTTTATGTTTCCATAATGGAAGCGCTCATTAGTACACAGTAGGACAGGGAAGCAGTGAATATATGCGTACAGCATCAGGACATAGTGTGTGTTTACGCGCACTATCACCTGACACTGAGACGACAGGTAACAGTGCAGAAGTGCAAGAAAGGTGTGCTTGATCTCCTGAGTGGCGGCGCCTTCCAGAGCAGGAGAGGTACATTCTTTTATTTATTTTACGTTCTGAGTAGTGATGATCGAGCATGCTCGGCCGAACACCTGTTCGGCTCGAGGATCTCGATGCTCGGCACATGGCGGTACTCGGCCGAGTACCTCATATGATCGCGCGCTATGCTCAAGTCTCCACCCCGCATGTTTCTTTGCTGCTACGCAGCCAATAAACGTGCAGGGAGGTACTGGCACGCACTGTAATGCCGTAGCCATGTTGGCTACTGGCATTACATTGATTGGCTGGCCAGAACGCGTCATCGGGGGAGCTGAACATAGGAAGGGAAAGACAGTGTAGGGAGTGTTATTGGAAGATTTTTATTACAAAAACTTTTCAGAGACCCAAAAGTCCTTTTAAGGACTATTGTGTGTGACAGCAGCAATATATGTTTGTAGCACAACCTGCGCTAAATTGCTCAGTCTTAGGGAGAGCTGTGCATAGGAAGGGACAGAGTGTAGAGAGTGTTATTGGAAGATTTTTATTAGAAAAACTTTTCAGAGACCCAAAAATCCTTTTTAAGGACTATTGTGTGTGACAGCAGCAATATATATTTTTAGCGCATCCTGTGCTAAATAGCGTCTAATAGGCCGCTGCGGACAGTTAAATTATCCGTGCCACATCTCCTGTGCAAAGTGTGCGCATCCCTAAAATATCGGTGACATCCAGTGTACTTTTTCCGTAGATGGTGTCCCATGCGGACAGTTAAATTATCCGTGTCACATCTACTATGTAAAGTGTGCTCATCCAGTGTACTTTTTCAATAGACAGTGTCTGCTGCAGACAGTGAGATTAGCTGCGCCACATCTCCAGTGTAAAGTGTGCGCATCCAAAAAATATCTGACATCCAGTGTTCTATTTCAATAGACGGTGTCCGCTGCGGACAGTGAGATTACCGTAGCTGTGCCCCATCTCCTGTGTAAAGTGTGCGCATCCCTAAAGTATCAAGGACATCCAGTGTACTTTTTGCGTAGACGGTGACCTCTGCGGACAGTTAATTATCCGTGCCATATCTCCTGTGTAAAGTATGCGCATCCAAAAAATATCTGTGACATCCAGGGTACTTTTTCAATAGACAGTGTCCACTGCGGATAGAGAGATTAGCTGCGCCATATCTCCAGTGTAAAGTGTGCACATCCAAAAAATATCTGTGACAATTCTGGCGTACTTTTTCAATAGACGGTCTCCAGTGCCACATCTCCACCTGTGCGCCTAAAATTGTTATCTGTGACATACAGTGTACTTTTTACGTAGATACTTTGGACAGTGACATTACCAGTGGTACGTCTCCTGTATAACGTTTCCTCATCCCAAATATCTGTGACATTCCCTGTAATTTTTTAATAGCCACTGGTGACAGCATTGGCATTATCTGCGGGATATCTCCTGTGTGACTTTCCACATTCCAAATAATTTTTTTTTTTAAATTGCGCATACTTTTCAAAATCCTACGCTACTGTATGTGTGACATACTTTCAAGCATATATCACATTTAAAATGAAGAAGGCGAGCAGTAAGGGACGGGGAAGTGGCCGTGATGCTGATGGTGCACGCAGAGGCCGTGGCCCTGGGCGCGTTGAAACTGTGCCTGCTGCCAGAGAACAAGAAAAACAGTTATCCACGATACCAAGCTTCATGTCCCAGTTTGCAGGGTGGCACAGGACATCTTGAAGTCAGACCAGTGAGACCAGATGGTCGGTTAGATTGCAGCAGATAATGCTTCCAGTCGATTAAGCACCACCCTGTCTTCCACCAAGTCCAGTCTTGATACTCCTTCCTACCACCATGGAGAATCTGGCCAAACATGTGATCCAACACTCGGATATTCCGAGGACCTCTTTTCCTCGCCATTCCTTGATTTGGCCTCTCACCAAGCACACTTGAAGAGGGACAGATTTTGTGCCCTGATTCCCAAACTCTTGAGCATCTACAGTCACAAGAACATGATGGTGGGAAATGGTAATTACTGTTTAATGAGGTGGATGATGATGAGACACAGTTGCAAATAACCCAACAGCAATTACTGTCTCAAGAGGTTGAGGAAGAGGATGAGACACAGTTGTCAATCACTGAGGTTGTGGTTAGGTCAACAAGTCAGGAGGATGAGCAGAGTGAGGAAGTGGAAGAGGAGGTGGTGGACGATGTAGTCACTGAGCCAACCTTAGAAGGTGGAAAGCCGAGCAAGGACAGAGGGGGAGGGATCTGCAGCACCGCAACAGGCTGGAAGAGGCAGTGGGGTGGCAAAAGGAAGAAGGCGGACCACACCAAACAGGCCCGCAACTTTTTCACGGAGCACCCCCTTGCAGAAATCTCCCTTGCCATGGGGTAGGTGTTCCACAGTCTGACGCTTTTTGGAGGAAAGTGCAGACGACAAAAGAATTGTAATTTGCAACCTATACCATACAAAAATGAGCAGGGGCGTGAACACTAGCAACCTCACCACCACCAGCATGATTCGCCACATGGCATCAAAGCATCGTAATAGGTGGGCTGAACGCCTGGGTCCACAATCTGTGTCTGCGGGCCACACCACTGCCTCCTCTTCCCCTGTGTTACACGCTGGCCTATCGCCTGTCCAAGACACAGGCCCGGATGCCTCCCGCCCTGCACCTGGACCTTCGCAAGCACCATCAGCGACCACATCCACTTCCGTGTCCCAGGACAGTGTACAAATGTCCTTACCCCAGGCATTTAAACGCAGGCGCAAATACCCAGCCACCCACCCACAGGCCATAACACTAAATGCGCAGCTTTCCAAATTATTGGCCCTGGAAATGTTGCCATTTAGGTATGTGGACACTGAGTCCTTTCGCAGCCTGATGTCGGCGACCGTCCCGCGATATGCAGTCCCCAGCCGCCACTATTTTTCAAGGTGTGCAGTGCCCGCCTTACACCAACATGTGTCCCGTAACATCACATGTGCCTGACCAACGCAGTTAATAGGATGGTCCACTTAACCACAGACACATGGACAAATGCATTCGGCCAGGGATGCTATATTTCCCTGACGGCACACTGGGTGAATGTTGTGGAGGCCGGGAGCGAGTCATACCCTGGGATGGCACAGGTGCTACCAACACCAAGGATTGCGGGCCCTACGTCGATCAGGGTTTCTGCCAGCACCTACGTTAGTGGCTCCAACCCCCACTTCTCCTCCTCAACCTCCTCCTCCACCTCTGAATTATCCGCGTGTAGCACCAGTCAGTCATAAGTCGGTAGCTGGAAGCAGTGTAGCACTGCAGTGGGGAAGCGTCAACAGGCCGTGCTGAAGCTGATATGCTTAGGGGACAAACAGCACACTGCCGCAGAGCTGTGGCAGGGCATAAGAGACCAAACTGAACTGTGGCTCTCGCCACTCAACCTAGAACCAGACATGGTTATGTCTGATAATGGCTGTAACTTGGTGTTTTTTTTTGATGCTCGGCAAGCTCAGACACATCCCATGCCTAGCCCACGACTTAAACTTAGTAGTTCAGCGGTTTCTCAAAACCTACCCCAATTTGCCTGAGCTACTGGTGAAAGTGCTCCGCAAGTCATCGACAGCTTAAGCCGGTCTGTCAACGCTGCACAAGCGCTTGAAATTACCAGCTCACCGACAGTTGTGCAATGTGAGCACGTGCTGGAACTCGGCATTCCACATGTTGGCCAGGCTTTGTGAGCAGCAGAGGGCAGTAGTGGAATACCAGCTGCAACAGGGTCGTCACCTTCCCAGTCAGTTTCCGCTATTTATAAGCGAGGAGTGGACATGGATGTCTGACCTCTGTGAGGTTTTAAGAAACTTTGAGGAATCAACACAGATTGTGAGGGGCGATATCGCTATTATCAGCGCAACCATCCCACTTCTGTGTCTAATCAAACGCTGCTCACAATTAGGGATGACGCTTTGCATGTGGAAGAGGTAGAAATTGGGGAAGACATTACACAGGGTGATAGCCAGACCACCCTCAGTTTGTTTTCTCAGCGTGAATTTGACGATGAAGAGAAGGAGGAGCAGGAGACTGTTGCCTCTGCTACAGAGGGTAGTACCCATGGAATTTTTATTCCATCTGTTCATCGTGGGTGGGCAGAAGAGGAGGAAGAGGATGTGGGGATTGAGAGTGATCCTCCTGATGATGACACCGAAGTCTTGCCTGTTGGTACTCTGGCAAACATGGCTGACTTCATGTTAGGCTGCCTTTCCTGCGACCCGCGCATTATACGCATTTTAGACGGATTACTGGTTGTTCACCCTTCTCGACCCCCGCTACAAAGATAACTTCTCATCTCTCATTCCTCTGGTGGAGAGGACAAGCAAAATGGTGCAATACCAGAAGATCCTTGTTTAAAAATTGCTCCAAAAATTTCCATCTGACAACGCTGGCGGCAGAGTCCGTAGTTCCTTGGTCAACCAAGAAGGGGAGACAAGAGGAACACACAGCAGCTCCAACAGAGACATGGCAACACTCTCCAAAGCCTGGGACGGTTTCATGACACCACGCGAGCACCCTCACCCTGATGCGCGGCCTAGTGTTACAAGGAGGGAAATATTTGGGAAGATGGTGAAGGAGTACATAGCAGAAAGTGTCAGCGTCCTCAATGATCCCTCAGTGCCTTACAACTACTGGGTGTCCAAGCTAGACACGTGGCACAAACTGGCGCTCTACGCCTTGGAGGTGCTGGGCTGCCCTGCCGCCAGAGTTTTGTCTGAACGGGTATATAGTGCTGCAGATATAACAGATAAGCGTATCCGCCTGTGAACTAAAAATGCTGAACAAGGCCTATATTGACCATGACTTCTCAACTCCACCAGAGGAAAGCTGATAAACATAAAGGCACTTTAAATGTGTTGTTTAAAATGTGCTGAATACACTGTATTCCCATGCACCCCTTCCACCACAAACAAGGGTATATGGTTGAATCTTCCTTTTCTCCTCCTCCAACTCCTATTCCATCATAACAACATGCTTATTCATCGCATACGATGCCCTCGCATATATGCCCTTGGCAGATAATGTTTTACAGGGTCAGCTCAGCTGCAGGCCTTTGCATATATAATTTTTCAGAGGGTCAGCTCACCAGCAGGTCCTCACCTACAATGTTTTACAGGGTCAGCTCAGCTGCAGGCCCTCGCATATAATTTTTTAGAGGGTCAGCTCACCAGCAGGCCCTCGCATATTATTTTTTAGAGGGTCAGCTCACCAACAGGCCCTCACCTACAATCTTTTACTGGGTCAGCTCAGATGCAGGCCCTCGCATATAATTTTTTAGAGGGTCAGCTCACCAGCAGGCCCGCACCTAAAATCGTTTACAGGGTCAGCTCATTAGCAGGCCCTTGCATATAATGTTTTACAGGGTCAACTCACCAGCAGATCCTCTCTTATAATGTTTTACAGGGTCAGCTCACCTGCAGGCCCTTGCATGTAATTTTTTAGAGGGTCAGCTCACCAGCAGGCCCTCACCTACAAGTCCAGTCTCACTATCTAAGAGTCTGGTCAACACAATCCTCACCTCCAGGGGTCGCGTAACTAGTTATCACGGAGGAGTCTCGTTCATTATCAGAATTAACCAGACAAATCGCTCCACCAACTAAGAACGTCCATGCACCACCACCCACAGAATCGAGAAAGAGCTATCAATCTGTCAATCCTTTCCGTGTCTGGACCAGGTAAGGTTTCCCGTGTTGAGTCAAATTAGGCCGCAGGCTTCCGTCAATTCCTTTAAGTTTCAGCTTTGCAACCATACTCCCCCCGGAAACCAAAGACTTTGGTTTCCCGGAAGCTGCTCGGCGGGTCATGGGAATAACGCCACCGGATCGCTGGTCGTCATCGTTTATGGTCGGAACTACGACGCTATATGATCGTCTTCGAACCTTCGACTTTAGTTTTTGATTCTTGGCAAATGCTTTTTCTTTGGTTCATCTTGCACCGGTTTAGTGGCGCAATACGGATGCCCCCGGCCGTCCCTCTTAATCATGGCCCCAGCTTCGAAAAAAAAACTAAATAGAACCGGAGTACTTTTCCATTATTCCTAGCTGAAGTATTCAGGTGACCCGGCCTGCTTTGAACACTGTAAATTTTTTTAATAGTCAGCTACAGTAAGCAGCAGGCATTCTCCCATAATTTTTTAAATGGTCAGCTCAGCAGCAGGCCCTCAATCATAATGTTTTAGAGGGTCAGCTCAGCAGAAGGCCCTCACATATAATTTTTTAGAGGGTCAGATCACCTGCAGGCCCTCGAATATAATGTTTTAGAGGGTCAGCTCACCTGCAGGCCCTCACCTAATTATACCTAATAGGTAATTTGCGCGCAAGCTGCCTTGCTTGGAAGTGGTAGCCGTAGCTGTTTCTCAGGCTCCCTCTCCAGAATCAAACCCTGATTCCCCGTTACCCATGGATGGCACTGAAAATAACATTGAAAGTTGATAGGGCAGACATCCGAATGGATGGTCGCCGTCACGGGGACGTGCGATCGGGCCCAGGTTATCTGGAGTCACCAAAGCGGCAGCAGGCCATCACCCATAATGTTTTAGATGGTCAGATCAGCAGGCCCTTGCTCCAAATAATTTTGAGGGTCACCAGCAGGCCATCAATCATAATTTTTCAAGGCTGTGTATGATGCCCTCCTTTATGTGTAACAAAGGGTGTATTGGAGTGCCGGTTCCTTGTAATTTTTGGCAGCCCTTTCACTTAGTGCATAGGCTTTATGAGTGTAGGAGTCCCACTACCTGAACAATTGTACCACAATGTGAATGAGGCCCTCCTTTATGTGATATACAGGTTGTATCAGAGTGCCTCTTCCTTGCAATTTTTGGCAGCACTTGCACTTTATATACAAGTAAATATACAGGAAGGAATGTTTCCTAAAATTTTTTCCTCTATAATCGATTTTATCTTCAGTTTTGTGCGTATTATTGTCAGTCTGTAAAAGTGGCGTACTACTCGTACAACATCGTTCCCAGCAGCGACCTGGGAGTCCAAGATGCATCCAGACATCCTCCCCATGCTGTTCCTGAACCATTTCAGTGGTGTTTCCATCAACTTCTGACCTTTTCATAATAACCAGTCACCCTCCCCTCTTCAGAGCAGGGGGTGCCTGGTTTAATGCTCGGTTTCTCCCAGAGCACCCGAGCATCCCGATGTGTTCGGCCCAAGCACCCGAGCACTATGGTGCTCGATCAACACTAGTTCTGAGGTCTGATGAATTTTAGGATCTGATTTGTGGTCTGATGAAGACTAGGGGGCCTAATGATGATTGGGGTTATGATCTGAAGTATGAGGAGGATTAGGGGTCTGATTTTAGGGTCTGATCTGAGGTCTGATAAGGACTTTCGTTTCTGTCCTGGATAACGGGAACCAGACGGATCCTTTATGTTCGCCCTTAGACCTATATTATGATGTTTAGCTTTTTATTCTTTTTTTTTTTTTTTTTTCTAGGGAAAGGGGGATGATTAGAATTTTTTTGATATATTTTTATATTTCTTTAAAACGTTTTTACTTTTTTTTTTTACTTTATTTTTTAGTGTCCTAGGTAACTATAAGATGCAATCATTGGATTGCATCTTGTATTCTATATTTTATATCCATGCAATAAAAAAACCCTAAATTTACTTTATTCCAATGCAGTGCTGCCACTTACAGACGTGCATTGGAATATATTAGTAATCACCTTGTACAAGCTGAGGCTAATTACTAGTACAGGCCGCCTTACCCGATCTCAGCCAGGGGAAGGCTGCCCAGTCTGGGAACTGTGTGGCTCACAGTTTTAGAGCTCCCAGATGCAGCGGTCACATTTAACCACTCTAACTCTGAGAGGTTAAATATCTGTGATCAGCATTACCCTGGACCTCTGCTGTATAAAACAGCAGAAAACCGGCAGCTATGGTATCTGCTGCAGGCACCATTTTTAAAGACCGGACTTCTGCCATACAGGTCCAGAAAGGGTTAAGAGGCTCATAATAAAATGTCTGTCTCTATCGGTTAACAATACATACCATCCTTGTGCATTTCTTTCCAGGTCTTCTCATTTAGTGTCATTATGCAACAGTTAATGTATTGTATTTCATGTAATGTGCCGGGTCTCTCAGTGGCAGTGTATCTGGCAGAGAGTAGACTAACCATTCCATTTTTTTCCCCTTTGGGCAGAAGTGGGCTAGTCCCATTTCCCACCAAGGGAGGGGTTTCAGGAAGCTGTAAGTTAGTTGGAGTTAGGGTGGGTTCACACTAGCGTTATGGCATTCCGTTATAGGTTCTGTTTATAATGGAGTCTGACAGAAAGCAATGGCCGGACTGAGGGGGGGCGGAGCCCCCTTTAGGGGAGGCCTACATGACTAGGGTTTGGTTTAGTGAGCTGGAGGGGAGGGTGGGTCAGAATAAGGGTAGTGGGAGGGCTATAGGTAGGGATGGAGGTTAGGATAGGTAGTTTGAGCTGGGGGGGTGAAGTTAAGGGGTTAAATAGGGTGAGAGGAGGAAGACAGGGGGCCATTTTAGGTTGAGAGAAGAAGCTAGCTTACCGCAGGAATGGAGCAGCTGGAAGCCATGCTGGTGGAGTTGCGGGCGGCAGCAGAGGTGAAGGGCCCAGCATGGGCTCAGGAGCAGATCCGGACGCTGCTGAAGGGGTCGGTGGAGGCGCCTGTTCTGCCTCCACATCCGGCGTTACGGCCGCGGCGGGCCAGGCCGCCGGCGCGCCTGTCTCCATCGGCTTCCCCCCCTCGGGCTCAGCGCCGCATTAGGAGCCCCTCGCGGGACCCTCCACGTCGGGCGCCTATGACTCCCGCTTCTTCCAGGCCCCGACGTGGGAGGAATCCTCTTGGTAGGCGGAGCCTTGCGGGTGGCCGGTCGCGGCCATCTTCGCCATCATGTGAGGTCGGCGTGGGAGCGGGACCTGGCACTGCGGGCGCCTCCGTAACTCCAGGCACGGAGGCGGCCCCTCGGTGTGGGAGGTCCGTTCGTCAGCGCAGGGCTGCTGCAGGAAGGTCCGTCGGTGGCAGCAGGCCTCAGGATGCCGGCAGTGAAGGAGGCTCCGCCCCCAGGAGCGCGTCAAACCCTGAAGTTAACCCTGGCGTCCCTGGTCCGTGTGGGGCCAGGGGACAGGTGACAGCCAGTACCAGGAGCTGTTCTGAGGGGTCCTGCTGCGGGGCATTCCTGCCCTGCCGGGAGGCAGGGTGAAGAGGAGCGGTACGGCGTCTTGGTCTATCCGGAAGAGGACGTCCCGGGTCCTAGCGGGATCAGGGGACAGCGAGATGGGGACGGTTCGTCGCGGAGGAGTGATCGTCTGGAGTCAGCACCCAGGCAGCCAGGTGAGATTTCGTGGGGACCGCTTGCGCAGGTAGTGCAGGGTGTGGGGGCCGGGGTGGGGGGTGGCTCCCAGTTAGATTTGAGTAGGGGTTTGGGTCAGTTGTTGGGGGGTTTGGCGGGATTGGTGGCGAGTTGGGGTTTGAGTGGGGGGACTCCGTTACAGGCCTGGGGGTGCACGGTGTGGCTGCAGCCGCGGGGTCGTCGGGGGAGCAGCAGCAGCGAGGGTTGCCGGGCGTGGGGGTGTCGGTGCAAACACAGGCGGGGAAGGATGGGGAGGAAGAGGCTGTTCGGGTGGATGATAAAGCGAAAGGGGAGGTTTATGTTTATTTCGAGGGCCCGTTGGGGGCGCATTTGAAGTCTGAGGTGAGGGAGAGGATTTGGAAGGGGGAGTACGTGGAGATTTTCTCCCTGCTTCCGTTAGAGTGTTTTTATTTGGATAGGGTGCGAAAGGAGGACGGTAAGAGGGAAGAAGAGGAAAAGCGCCGTTATAGGCTGATACCGCGGACGTTTGCAAATTGGCTGCAGGCGTTTGCAATATTAGCAAGTGTGATTGGGGAAAAGGCGCCGGAGGCGTGTTCAGGGTTGTTTTGCTATTTGGACGCAATCGGTGAGGCGTATAGGGTGTACGGGGGGGTTGCATGGTTGCGTTATGACGAGCAATTCCGGCAGCGGAAAGCGGTGCGCCCTGAGATGCGGTGGGACCATAAGGACATCGCCTTGTGGTTGAAGGTTACGGCCCCGGTGCGTGCGGTGCAGCCCTTTCGGGGGGACGGAAGTAGTGGGGGGACAGGCAGTACGGCGGTTGCCTCGGCGAGGGGACTGTGTTTTGCCTTCAATGAGGGAAACTGTAGGTTCGGCGCTAAATGTAAATTTAAGCACGAATGTTCCAGTTGTGGAGGGGCTCATGGGGCTGCGCTGTGTTTTAGGGGGGGCAGGCAGGCTGGAGCCGGTGGGAGAGGGGGAGATAGTGCTGGTAAAGGGGGGTGACGCCGGTGCGGCTGGTAAAGATGCATCCGTACTTAGATAGGTACCCCAATAGAGAGGCCGCGAGATTGTTGGGTTTGGGTTTTGAGGAAGGTTTTAGAATTCCGTTTGTGCCAGGGGAGGCGGTTTTGCTTAAGAAAAATTTGCGGTCGGCTAGGGAGCATCATGAGGTAGTGGGGGAAAAGTTGGGGAAAGAGGTGCTGCTCGGGCGGATGGCGGGTCCATTTTTGGCACCGCCTGTTAACAATTTGACGGTGTCGCCGTTGGGGGTCGTGCCCAAGAAGGAGGCGAATAAATTTCGCCTTATCCATCATTTGTCGTTTCCGAGGGGCTCCTCGGTTAACGATGGGATTGACCCTGCAGTTTGTTCAGTAGTGTATACGTCATTTGATGCGGCAGTGGGTTGGGTGAGGCGTTTTGGGGCAGGGGCGTTGATGGCGAAGACGGACATTGAGGCGGCGTTTCGGTTGTTACCGGTTCACCCGGAGTGTCAGCATTTGTTGGGGTGTTTTTGGGATGGGGGGTTCTTTGTGGATCGTTGTTTACCCATGGGGTGTTCGCTGTCGTGCGCTTACTTCGAAACGTTCAGCTCGTTTCTGGAGTGGGCGGTTGTGGACTCGTCAGGTTGTGATTCACTGATTCATTACCTGGACGATTTTTTGTTTATTGGCCCCCCTGGTTCGC
>NW_024400982.1:0-12400 GCF_905171765.1 Bufo bufo
GAATGTAGCAGCAGACGCATTGTCCCGCTTAAACTTCACCGTTTTCTTTCAGGTCATGCCTCAAGCCGCGAAGATCGGAATCACCCCCCCCCCCGAGGTTTGAGTCTCTGATTTCAGGCACATATCAGTGGCCCGGGCACTCATCTGCAAGTCCCTTTCCATTAACTCAACTAGGAATTATCAAGCAGGTTGGAAAATATTCAAAATATTCTCTCATCTCCATCCCAGGGGCAACACCGACCAAGTCACCTTCATCATGGCTTTTCTGGCTTACTGCAACAAAATCCGCCACCTTTCCTACAACACCATCAGGTTGTATTTGGCAGGGGTAGCATTTCAGGGGCGCTCACCGTAGCCCAGACCACAACCTATATATATCAGCTGATTCGATAATGGCCTATATGTATCGGCTCACGAAAAGCTATGATCTAGCATTGCGATTTTTGTTCGAATTATCTCAGAACCGTAGGCTGGAAGGATTCATAGCCGCCATAAAGTGTCAACGTGCGGGTAATAAAATCTTGCTCTTTCTGTGGGACTTTTTGAAAGAAATAAGCAACAATACACGAAATTTGACTTTTACATCAAATGTCAATAAGGCATACACAGAATTTTTAGATGTACAAATTTCTAGACAGGATAATAAATACATTTGTAGTACCTTCCAGAAACCCACGTCCAAAAACAGTTTCATACTCTTTTCCAGTTGCCATTTGCCAAGATGGCTAATCAATATTCCGGTTGGACAATTCCGCCGGATAAAAAGGAACTGTACGGAAAATATCAAATTTGAAGAAGAGGCCATAAGAATGAAGGACTAATTTATAAGTAAAGAATATCCTGAGAAAATTGTTAATAGTGCACTGGATCGGGTTAAGAGTTTAGAAAGACAGACTTTCTTCTCTGAGAGTTCGGATAAAAACAAAAATCTAAATATTACACAAAAAGAACCAGAATTGAGAGTTATCCTACCATTCAATGCACATTATAAAAAAAGTCAAATTTATCTTTAAAAAACATTGGCACTATATATTGGACGACAAAACAATAGGACATTTACTACCAAATTCACCCTTGATATCTTTCGCAAAAGTGCCCAATTTAGGCATCAAGATAGCACCTTCTATCAAACAACAAAAGAGGAAGACAACCTCTATGTTCCAAAATTGGACAAATATGAATGGTTTCTTTAGGTGTGGGAGGTGCACTGCATGCAAAAGTACAACATTCTCTAGAAGAACACTAGAAGTGCCATCTACACAGAACTCGTTCTCCTGGAAGATTAGGGACAGTTTGTCCTGTAACTCCTCCAGTGTCATCTACATCATCCAGTGCCCATGTCATAAACAGTAGAATATCCGAACACATGACTAAGATTAAAAATTGGTTCGACAAACATTCTTTGTCGAGACACTTTAGGGAAGTCCATAACAAAGACCCTACTAAACTGACATTTGCGGCACTGGAGAAGGTGGAACGACACTGGAGGGGCAGTGATCATATTCACCGAATGTCTAGAATTGAGTCTAGACGGATTTATGAATTTGGGAGCTAGCTTCCAGTGGGTCTTAATGCCGAATTAGAGATCTTTGGCTTCTTGTGAGGGGGATGGGCGCCTGCCTCTGACGGGAGATCGCAGTGGTAATTCTTGCGCTGCGGCGTCCCTTTGGATGCAGGCCTCCATCCTAATACACCTGCAAGAAATAGTAAATACACCTGCAAGAAATAGTAAATTCTAATACACCTGGAAGACATCTTATGAAAAAGTATATTTTATCTAATATTTTATCTATTATTTGTTATTGGTGCTACAGAGATCTCACATCCCCACATTTAGGTCCACATATTTTAATTTATTTATATTGTGTCGTTCATTTAAAATCGTATTGTTTATTTATTTTGGAATGATCAAGGAAAGAGAATGAACTTTCAGAACATTGAAATGAATTGTTTTTTCAATCTAGCAGCTTTAACCATAAAAACGCATCTGTGAAAAAAATCGCATCGAAAATCGCATTTAAAAAAAGGCATCAAAATTGTATTGGATTGATTCTATCTTTTTGAAATCCGCCTCTCCAGGACTTATCTTCCACCTTCGTTTTGCTTTGAGATCTGTTTATCCAGGATTTGTCTACTATTGAACAGAGTATAAATAAGGGAGTCTAGGCATATGGAGTATAACCACTGAGGAAGAGGTCAGCAAGACCTCGAAACACGTCTGGGGATATACTGATGCTTTGAAAGACTCCATTAAGCATGACCATGCGATTGAAAAACTCTATGAATGAGTCAAGCAATTTATGAAACGATCTCTCAGCTATACTCGAATATTGCGTAAGAAGAAATTCGGACCGTGATTTCATATCTAAGATTTTGCGGGATTTACATACGGAGCAACACACAGAGCGGTGTGAACAACTACACGCCAGCCGGATCTCATCACAGGTCATTGACCTGCTCCAAGTTTGTACACACCGAATGCACACCAGCCAGCGTGAAGACCGCATGTTAGGTGGGGTGAGTGCTCAGAGAGCAAGATTTTATTACCCGCACGTTGACACTTTATGGCGGCTATGAATCCTTCCAGCCTACGGTTCTGAGATAATTCGAACAAAAATCGCAACACTAGATCATAGCTTGCGTGAGCCGATACATATAGGCCATTATCGAATCAGCTGCTATATATAGGTTGTCACGAAATTAGTGGAATCATCAGATGCGCAAATAAGGACAATACTTCGATCTCCTTGCTTCCAAAACCTCAATGCGATTATTCCTACGATTTTTTAACGATTATTTTTAGTACGATTTTATTGTTATTGTGCTATATTAATTGTGATTTTTGGTATTGAATGGTATTTTATTGTGTGTATCATTTTTATCCATTGTTGCAGCATTAAATATTGATAGCTTATCCACATTGTTAGCTCCATGATGTTTTGAGTGCTAGCCCACCATTGTTATTGTATTTATCTATTTTTTGAACAGGGTGATTCAATTCCTGGGTTTTAGCACCTATCCAGAGTCATAGGGGGTGAGCCACCTTATTAGTCTAATCTTTTTTTATTTTTTTTACCTGTCTTCTAGGTATAGCAGTGGTACATCACACCCAAAAATTGGTGAATTTCACCAGAAAATGTAACTGACAATTTTTTTTTTTACCAGTCTAATAGATATAGCAGTGGTACATCAATGTAAATGACAAAGTAGTGAAATGACATAAAATAAAATATGTACAAATAAAATTAAAAAAATTGATTTTTGAGGTGGAGTTCCATATGGAGTAAGAGTTTGAGGAGGCGGTAGACGTAGCAGTGTAGGTGGAAGCGGCGGTGGAGGAGGACAAGGTAGCCAACACAGGTTTTTGTTTTTTATTTTATTTTTTTAAATTAGGGTACACTCGAAAAGAGTGTGAAATATCCAAAATACAAGAATGAGCAATTGCGCTGCAGTATAACAATAGCTGGTTAGTGTCGGTATACATGCCTATTCTGCACAAGGTACGGACAAGTCCTGTTGGATCCATGCCTGGTTCATTTTAATGAACTTGAACTTGTCCACATTGGCTGTGGACAGGCGGCTGCGCTTGTCTGTGATGACGCCCCCTGCCGTGCTAAACACACGTTCAGATAATACACTGGCTTCAGGGCAGACCAGCACCTCCAAGGCGTAAAGGGCCAGCTCAGGCCATGTGCCCAATTTGGAGACCCAGAAGTTGAAGGGGGCAGACCCGTCATTCAGTATGTGTAGGCGTGTGAACACATACTGCTCCACCATGTTGGTGAAATGCTGCCTCCTGCTAAGACGTTCCATATCAGCTGGTGGTGCTGGTTGTTGTGGCGTGCTGACAAAGCTTTTCCACATTTCAGACATGCTAACCCAACCTTCAAGGGGCTGGCGGTGCCCCAGCTGCGTTGGCGACCTCTTCCTCATCCTCTGCCTTCGCCTTGTGCTTCCACTGTGCCCCCGCTGTCAGGTGGGAATGCCACCAGCAGCACGTCTACCAGCGTGCGCTTGTACTCGCGCATCTTACGATCACGCTCCAGTGACGGAATTAAGGACGGTACGTTGTCCTTGTAACGGGGATCCAGCAGCGTGGCCACCCAGTAAGCAGCACAAGGTAGAATGTGGGCAACTCGGCGGTCGTTGCTGAGACACTGCAGCATGTAATCGCTCATGTGTGCCAGGCTGCCCAGAGGCAACTTAAAGCTGTCCTCTGTGGGAGGTGTATCGTCTGTGTCCTCTGTATCCCCCCAGCCATGCACTAGTGATGGCCATGAGCTGGTCTGGGTGCCACCCTGCTGTCAACATGGTTCCTCCATCTCCTCCTCCTCATCCTCCACCTCGTCATCCTCCAGAACTGTGCCCTGGCTGGACAATTGTGTACCTGGCGTTTGTGGGTGTAGGTACCCACCCTCGGAGCCACTTGTGAATGACTGTCTGGAAACCCTACAAAATGATCCCTTTTCCTCCTCCTCCTGTGCCACATCCTCTTCCATCAAAGCCAGCAGCATTTTTTTTAAGGAGGCATAGAAGTGGAATAGTTACGCTGAGAACGGCGTTATCGGCACTGGCCATGTTGGTGGAGTACTTGAAACAGCGCAACAAGGAACACAGGTCTCGAATGGAGGCCCAGTCATTGGTGGTGAAGTGGTGCTGTTCTGCCGAGCGACTCACCCGTGCATGCTGCAGCTGAAACTCCACTATCGCCTGCTGCTGCTCGCACAGTCTGGCCAGCATGTGCAAGGTGGAGTTCCACCTTGTGGGCACGTCGCATATGAGGCGGTGAGCGGGAAGGTCGAAGTTACACTGCAGCGCTGACAGGCGAGCAGCAGCAAGGTGAGAACGCCGAAAGTGCGCACAGATGGCCCACACTTTATGCAGCAGCTCTGACATATCGGGGTAATTTTTAAGGAATCTCTGCACCACCAAATTCAGCACATGCGCCAGGCAAGGGATGTGCGTCAAACCGGCTAGTCCCAGAGCTGCTACAAGATTTCACCAATTATCGCACACCACCAGGCCGGGCTTGAGGCTCACTGGCACCAACCACTCATCGGTCTGTTGTTCAAGGCCCGTCCACAGCTCATGCGCGATGTGGGGTTTGTCCCCCAAACAGATACGTTTTAAAACTGCCTGCTGTCGTTTACCCCTGGCTGTGCTGAAGTTGGTGGTGAAGGTGTTACGCTGACCGGATGAGGAGCCGGTAGAGGATGAGGAAGCCGAGTAGGAGGAGGAAGCAACAGAAGGCAAACTGAAGTGCCCTGCAATCCTCGGTGGTGGAAGGACATGCACCAAACTGCTATCCGCCTCAGGCCCAGCCGCCACTGCATTTACCCAGTGTGCTGTTATGGAGATATAACGTCCCTGACTGTGCCTACTGGTCCACGTATCTGTAGTCAGATTCACCTTGCCACAGATGGCGTTGCTCAGTGCACACCTGATTTTGTCCCCTACTGGTTGTGGTTGTGAAGGGAAGGTATAGCTCTCCTGGAAAAGTAGTGGTGGCTGCGCATGAAGTACTGTGGGACAGCCACTGCCATAAGGCCTTTAAAACTATCCGTCTCCACCAGACGGAATGACAGCATTTCAAAGGCCAGTAATTTAGAAATGCTGGCATTCAGGGCTAGGGATCGCGGGTGGGTAGGGCGGTACTTCCTCTTCCTCTCCAGTGTTTGGAAGATGGAGAGCTGAACGCTTTCATGGGACATTGTGGAGATGCTTGGTAACCCAGGTGGTGGTGTTGCTGGAAGATCCTCTTTTTGCGGGCTGGCAGGTGGCACTGTCACTCCAGAGGTGGATGAAGAGGCCGAGACTGCAGAAGAAGAGGAAGCAGGAGGAGCCAGAGACCTTTCTTGGTTTTTGAGGTGTCTACTCCACTGCAGCTCGTGCTTAGCACTTAAATTCCTGGTCATGCAGGTTGTGCTCAGGTTGAGAACATTTATGCCTCGCTTCAACTCTGATTGCGCAGCGTGCAAACCACTTGTGTCTTGTCGTCAGCACATTGTCTGAAGAACTGCCACGCAAGGGATTTCCTTGGAACTGGCTTTGGTGTGCTCGGTCCCTTGCTGCGGTGGGCAATAGCAGGCATACTGTCTAGAGGACGGCCGCTCCGCTTTTGCACCCTGCTCCCTCTTCTGCTGTGCTGGTGGCTCTGTGCGACCACTGCCTCTTCCTCCGAACTACTTAGGTCACTCGCATGACCTTGATTCCATGTGGGGTCGAGGACCTCATCGTCCTCCACATCATCTTCCACCCAATCTTCCCCCTTGCCCTCCTTGTCTGGTCTGCACACTTTCGAAAGCCCCAGCAGTTGGCACCTGTGTTTCGTCATCATCCGAGATGTGCTGCGATGGTCCTCCCATGTACTCATCTTGAAAGATAAGTGGTTGGGAATCAGTGCATTCAATCTCTTTCACTTCTGGGGCAGGGCTAGGTGGATGGCCCTGGAAAACCCTGCTACCAGAGTCATTAAAATGCATGACTTGGGGCTCAGACTGCTTGGCTGATTTGCAAGGGGGTCAGGTGAAAGACTGATGGACATGGGCTGCAGGTGCCAACTCTGATCTTTCAGCAGGATACTGGGTAGGAGACAATGTGAAGAAACTGGAGCCACTGTCAGCAACCCAATCTACTATCGCCTGTACTTGTTCAGGCCTCACCATTTGTAGAGCCGCATTAGGCCCGACCAAATACCGCTGCAGGTTCTGTCGCCTACTCGCACCTGAGGAAGGGGTTTCACTTGTGTGTGTAGCTGGCACAGATCGACCACGTCCTCTCCCTCATATTTCTCGAATTTAGGATCTTGCCCTAAATGGGTCTTTAATTAATAGTAGAATAGAACGACAGTATGTACGGGGTGTATCTCACACGCCCTGAACCAGACTAGGCCTCAATTAAATTTGTTTGCCCAAAATGGCTTTATTTCAAATACCTGAATAGAAGCCCTGTATTTAAAGGGTGTATCTCACACCCCCTGACCCACACTAGGCCACAATTAAAGATTTGTGCCCAAAATGGCTGTATTTAAAATACCTGACTAGAAGCCCTGTATTTAAAGGGTGTATCTCACACCCCCTGACCCACACTAGGCCACAATTAAAGATTTGTGCCCAAAATGGCTGTATTTCAAATAACTGAATATAACCCAAATATTTAAAGGGTGTATCTCACAATGACATCTGCAGCAAAGGCTGCCAAATTATTATTTTTTGCCCAAACGGGTGTTAGTTTAATAACTGAATATGACATCAGTATATAACCCTGGCATTTCAAATGTCTTGATGCTGCAAGGGCTCAACAATTGTGTATTTTGCCCAAAAAAGGGTGTTTTATTGATAGAAGAATATAAGCCCTGCATACACAGGGTGTATCTCACACGCCCTGACCCACACTAGGCCGCAATTAAAGATTTGTGCACAAAATGGCGGTATTTCAAATATCTGAATATAACCCAAATATATAAAGGGTGTATCTCACAATGACATCTAAGCATTTTATGAAGGTGCAATTTGCGAATAGCTCTAAACAGGTCTATCTCAAACTCAACCGGACTGAACCGTTCAACCAGACTGTATCCCAGCCCTTTATTAAGGACTGAGATACAGTCCGGCGACAGCTCAAAATCCGTGAGATTAATAACTGCATCGGATGAGGGGGTGACAAAATCCTGAAAAGAAGAAAAAGAAGAAGACTTTATTGTGTACAAGTGACTTGTCTCCTTCTGCGGATAGATTTCCTTATATGCCTGGTTTCTTCCTTTCTTCCTCCCTCTACTTGTTCTCCTTCTAAAGGGTCTTTCCTGGTGGTACCATTCCCATGGCTCCCTTCTGAGACGCTAGAATCGGAATCTGTGGTCCAATAATCATTTCTGGTCTTACGTTGGGGATGTCTTTTCTTTTGTTTGCGCTTGTTCCATTAAAAAATATTGCCATTGTCATAATTGCACTTATCTCTAAGGAATTTATCTTTCTTTCTTGTATTTCCGCTTGTACAAGAATCAATTTGTTGTTCAATCTTTTATCAAAATTGGAGAACTGCGCCTCTGTCAGCCTTGCTTTCAACTCGTCTTTAGCTTTTTGCAACTCATCACTCGCAGCTGTGTACTCCGTCTCATTTCTTTTGAGAATCAGCTGAAGGATTTGCATTGAGAAGCCAGCGTGTAACTCTTTCCATTCCTTGGCGAATGTGGCGTCTTCCTCATATTGTATTAACTCTTTATAGATTCTTAGTCCTCTATGGACTCTCTGACTCTCTTCATACGACTTGAGTGAATTGATGGTCCAAAAGAGGCGAACCTCCTTATCTGCCAATGATGCAACTTTATATTCCAGAGTCTTAATACTCATGGACTGCAATGCATCTTGATGGTTACAGTCTGTGAAAAATGCACTAGCTCCTTCTCTGCCTTCTTTCTCTGCACCTTCTTTGGTTGCCATAATTGCACCAAAGTATCCAAACAAAATTTTACAAAACACAATATTGGCATGCTCTGCCCAACCAATAAGTCCAAAGTTAATGAAATATGAAAAAGAAAAGAAACTGTGGCGGCACTGCTGTGTGTAACGTGGGGGTGCACGGGATCCAAGGCGGCCCTGTCAATGTAATCAGCCAGTGCGTGCGGTGCTCTGCCCTGTAGTGATAAGTCCCATACAATGAAAAAATTAAGGTTATGTTGATAAAGAGGTAGATAATGCCAGGATAAGAGCAGGGTCATTCTCACAGGAGGAACTTTTAAAAAGAGATAAACGTAACATACAAAGAAAAGAAAACAGGTTTGCGTTCACATTCAAATATAGTCCTGCGGCAGAGTTAATTAAACGTTTCATCAATGAAAATTGGGACATATAAAAAAATTAGACTGGCCTGTCAAACCTCACTGAGAGCAGACCCATAATAGCTTTTAAAAGATGCCATACCATCAAAGACAAAATAGTTAGAAGCAGAATACGGGCAAAACCAGCCAGTATTTGGTTAACCACCAGCAAGCCCATCTGCAACTTTAAGGCCTCTTTCACACGGGCGTTGCGGAAAAATGTGCGGGTGCGTTGCGGGAACACCCGCGATTTTTCCACGCGAGTGCAAAACATTGTAATGCGTTTTGCACTCGCGTGAAAAAAATCGCGCGTGTTTGGTACCCAAACCCGAACTTCTTCACAGAAGTTCGGGCTTGGGATCGGTGTTCTGTAAATAGTATTATTTTCCCTTATAACATGGTTATAAGGGAAAATAATAGCATTCTGAATACAGAATGCTAAGTAAAACAGGGCTGGAGGGGGTTAAAAAAAATAAAAAATCATTTAACTCACCTTAATCCACTTGCTCGCGATGCCGGGCATCTCCGTCTGACTCTTTTACTGTATAGGACCTGTGGAGAGCGTTAACTATAGTTTAAGGACCTGGGATGACGTCACTATGGTCATCACATGGTACGTCACATGATCTTTTACCATGGTGAATCACCATGGTAAAAGATCATGTGACGTACCATGTGATGACCAGAGTGACGTCATCCCAGGTCCTTGAACTATAGTTAATGCTCTCCACAGGTCCTATACAGTAAAAGAGTCAGACGGAGATGCCGGCTACGCGAGCAAGTGGATAAAGGTGAGTTAAATGACTTTTTATTTTTTTTAACCCCTCCAGCCCTGTTTTACTAAGCATTCTGTATTCAGAATGCTATTATTTTCCCTTATAACCATGTTATAAGGGAAAATAATAAGGTTCGGGTCTCCATCCCGATCGTCTCCTAGCAACCGTGCGTGAAAATCGCACCGCATCCGCACTTGCTTGCGGATGCTTGAGATTTTCACGCAACCCCATTCATTTCTATGGGGCCTGCGTTACGTGAAAAACGCACAAAGAGGAGCATGCTGCGATTTTAACGCAACGCAAAAGTGATGCGTGAAAATCACCGCTCGTGTGCACAGCCCCATAGAAATGAATGGGTCAGTATTCAGTGCGGGTGCAATGCGTTCACCTCCCGCATCGCATCCGCGCGGAATACTCGCTCGTGTGAAAGGGGCCTAAGTGTGGTTTCTGCTCTTTTTGTGGTTACAACAGCCAGCTGAAATACTTGATGTTCGGAGGGGTCTCGCATACTGCTACACAATTCATGACATGCAGAAGTACCTATGTTGTATATTTGATTAAGTCTAAGGCCTCTTTCACACGGGTGTTGCGGGAAAAGGTGCGGGTGCGTTGCGGGAACATGCACGATTTTTCTGCACGAGTGAAAAACATTGTAATGCGTTTTGCACTTGCGTGAGAAAAATCGCGCATGTTTGGTACCCAAATCCGAACTTCTTCACAGAAGTTCGGGCTTGGGATCGGTGTTCTATAGATTGTATTATTTTCCCTTATAACACGGTTATAAGGGAAAATAATAGCATTCTGGATACAGAATGCATAGTAAAATAGGGCTGGAGGGGTTAAAAAAAATAAATAAATAATTAAACTCACCTTAATCCACTTGCTCGCGCAGCCCGACTTCTCTTCTGTCTCCTTCTTTGCTGATTGCAGGAAAAGGACCTGTGGTGACGTCACTCCAGTCATCACATGGTCCATCACATGATCCATCACCATGGTAAAAGATCATGTGACGGACCATGTGATGACCGGAGTGAAGTCACCACAGGTCCTTTTCCTGCAATCAGCAAAGAAGGAGACAGACGAGATGTCGGCAGCGCCAGCAAGTGGATTAAGGTGAGTTTAATTATAATATTTTTTTTTTTAACCCCTCCAGCCCTATTTTACTATGCATTCTGTATTCAGAATGCTATTATTTTCCCTTATAACCATGTTATAAGGGAAAATAATAATGATCGGGTCTCCATCCCGATCGTCTCCTAGCAACCGTGCGTGAAAATCGCACCGCATCCCCACTTGCTTGCGGATGTTTGCGATTTTCACGCAACCCCATTCATTTCTATGGGGCCTGCGTTACGTGAAAAACGCACAAAGAGGAGCATGCTGCGATTTTCATGCAACGCACAAGTGATGCATGAAAATCACCGCTCGTGTGCACAGTCCCATAGAAATGAATGGGTCGGGATTCAGTGCGGGTGCAATGCGTTCAACTCACGCATCGCATCCGCGAGGAAGACTCGCCCGTGTGAAAGGGGCCTAAATGTGGAGCTTTCTACATTGGAAAGACGATACGCCCTCTCTTTGAGAGATTCAGGGAACACCTTAACTCCTTGAGGACCGGGAAGGGCTGCACTAGGCTAATTGAGCATGTCCGTGATTTACATGGAGGGGATCCGCATTGCCTAACCTTCTCGGGAATAGAGGTGGAGCCTGTCATGCCCTGCGGGGGTGATAGGCACCGGGCTCTCCTGAGGAGGGAGGCTAGGTGGATCATTAAAGCGGCCGCACTCGGTCCCCTCGGACTTAATTACAAAAATGACTTGAGTGTTTTTGTTTGATTTAGCTATACTGCTATTGTTCAGCTTTTATACATACTCCATATTTCTGCAAGTAACAATTTTTAATCACAAATTTGTAATTTGTAGCGTCATTGTCGCCTTGACAACCAGACGCAATGTTAAAAGGCACTGATGCATACCAGCGCAGTGAGGTCAGAGGCCAGACGAAGCGCAAACTTGCGCGAAACGGCCGTGGCCGCTTTCTTGTTCGTGTACTGTGCATACATGCTCCTGCCTACCACTTCTATTTGAAGAATAAAAGATTTCATTCCAGCAGTGGTGAGTGCTGCCCTTCTTTTGTTTTTTCACTTACTAGAAGTACAGAAATAGTCCCACAACATGGACAGTGATATACCAGAGGGGGATCATTGGCAAAAATTCCCACAAAAAAATATGTATTTTAATCAGGGGCCATTTTTATGTGTCTTAAAGGGAAATTCTGAAAAATGTGCCCTGCTGGAGCCTAGAAATTTTTTAGTTCCTATCGGTTTGATGTATACAAATGTGCAGCACTCCACGTTTTTGTATGCTGCAGAGTCTATAAAAAAAATGCATACGTTAACGTAATTTTTTTTTCTACCATGGAACTTTATGGTGAACGGACCCCACTGTACGGCATCAGTCTGAGGCATCTGTTAACGCATATATTTTTGGTATGCATTAAATGGATGTGAACCCAGCCCTAGTGTTAGAATAAGCACCAGTACACAGCGGAGCAGCGTGGAGGATAGGGGAGGCTGCCATGTACTGACAGAGCGCTAACTGGTCCTGGTGGTCAGGGTGTGCCAGTAATAACAGGGCCCCCCCCAATCATGTGCCAGTAATAACAGCCCCCCCAATCATGTGCCAGTAATAACAGCCCCCCCCAATCATGTGCCAGTAATAACAGGCCCCCCCCAATCATGTGCCAGCAATAACAGGGCCCCCCCATTATGTGCCAGTAATAACAGGGCCCCCCCCAATCAACGTTTTTA
>NW_024400983.1:0-12347 GCF_905171765.1 Bufo bufo
GCATCTGGTTTCAGATGTATGGAGGGGGGGGGGGGGGGAATATCATATAATATATATATCTATATATATGTGTATGGATGCATGGGGCACATCCATACACATGTATACACCAACATAGGGGGCAAACATAAGAATATATATATACACACACACATCAGGGGGCATAAGGGGCCCAGTTATATACATGTATATATATCCTAATATGTATACACATGTATACAAGGGGCCACTGCCCTATACATATTATAAAGGGGGATTATGGAAATACATATAGAACAAGGGGCCACAGTATATATGCTAAGGGGGCATATATTTCCCACAGGGGCCACCATGAGTCCCTGTGGGCACCCATGGGCAAACGTGCACAGATGCTGGGCACATCTGTGCACATCATCCCAGGATGCGGTAGTAAATGTATGCATATATACCATACATGGCCGCACGTGATTGCATGCATGTATGGGTATATATGCATACGTCTCAACCGTTCCTCAACAATCTCCCTGTTGTCGGGAATACGACAATATCTTGGGAGAAGGGTTGAGATGTATTTGCCTCCCCTTCCCCCTCAACCCCATCTTCAGTGATAGTTCAGGAAGAACTGTAGTGTCCGACAGGTTCTTAGGTACTTAGACATCACCCCTCCAGGTTTCCTCCGACCTGCCGTTCACCGTAACCTACTCCTCCATCCACCGGGCATACCATCTTCTTCTTTAGAACTTTCTTGACCTCTTTTATCTTGATCAGTCCCTCCTACTGTCATCTTGGACTTCCGGAGCGGCTTGACCCTTGCAGTCTTTGACTGGTCTTCCTTATTGGTAACTGTCTTCCGTTGTTAGCCACCCCTGGGGTTGGGCTGACCACACTCTTACTGTCTCTCAGCAATGCTGCCTATCTTCAAGTCCATCCCGCCCCAAAGGAATCTGGAGCGGGTTGACCTTCGCAACCTTAGTCTTTTACTGCGCCAACCTTCAGGTACGACTTTTTCCAACATCTTGTGTTCAGTCTGGGTAGGTGTGGTACTCCCATGGACAGGTTAGTAGGTCTTTACTAGGCAGGTCAGTTCTTTCATAGAGCGGGGTGATGTCTCGGAACCCAAATTCTAACGGTGGAGAACACCTCCGCCACACTACACATCCAGCCCTTCCCTTATGAACTTCACCATTCCAGGGTTCAAGGTGGCAAATGACAAACAGAGGGGCCCTGTCCCTGTCGTGCCCTAATCTAATCCCCATTCATACCAAACATATATCACAATTCCCCTTCACCTCCTCCAACCCACCCACACCCAAAAACATTTATATGCAATACTATGAGGTCTCAGGATGGGCAGGGTGTACCTCCCAAAACCTCATACGCACCAGTCCAATATACATCACATAGGGTCTCAAGATCAATTAGAGATTTTCCATCCTGAATCCCCCCCCCACATGAATTGTCCTGTCTTTAGAATCTTCCTCGGCTTCAGGGCTTGGTGAAATCAAGTCCTGAGCCTCCGGCGATTGTGTTCGTGAAGTGCTGTCTGGTTCTGGCTTAGTTGGTCCGTTAGTCTCTTGACCCTCCGGTACATCCACCCCAGTCCTATGTACATGAGACCGACCAGAACCAGAAGCACTATCACCGGGTGTATCAGCAAATTAAAAAACGAGGTTGCCTTAGGACTGTATCCAAAAAGACTCTCCCACCATGAGATCTTTGAGTCCTTGTCCAAAGCTGTGGCAACTGCGGTAATTTTCGTCCGGTCATGGGTAAGTCGAATAGTGGCCTGTTTCTCCGTCTCCCGAAGATGTTGTAAGATTTCTTCCTCTTGGCTGAAATCCATCAGGAGCTGTTTAAGTTCTTTGCCGAGGCCAAGGGGAATCTTCTGAAGTCTCACGGGAACATCGGGGCGGATGTCGAGTCTTCTTTCCGGGGTGATTGGGGTTCTTCCTTGCTGTCCTGCGACGTCCAGACCTAGAACGGGGCTAAGGGTACAGTACGCTCCGGGGAAGAGTATTCCTCGCTCGGTACAATTGAATCCATAAATTGTATATGACCCATTATTCCCTTGGTACCAACACCAATATCCCTGTCCCAAGTATTTTAAAGAGGATGAAGGTATTGGGTTGACCTTCATCTCACAGGTCCCCTCAGTGTTCCAACACTGGTGCCCAAGCACCCGATCTCGACCACCCTGACATAGGATGGCATCCTCTCTCAACCAACATCCTTCTGTGTCAAACAAAGAAGGATGGCCTTCTTCATAGGTTAGAACGCTCGAGGGGAGCTGGGGATGAAGTACCGTTCGGTTGTTCATCACCGTACCTAAATTGATGACACTGTATCCCTGTCTAGTGCGACCGGACACAGGTGCCAATGACGAAGCAGTACAGGTTGAATTTCGACACCCATGCCACTGAACCGCCCACCAGTTGGTATGGTTGATGGCGAAAGGAGAGATCAGTGGACTTATTCGCTGGCGGAGGTTGAATGGGAAGTGGCCGTTGTGTAGTGCTGAGACAATATGTTTAAGGTTGTCCGAGAGTTCGCTTTGGACCTGCGTACACGCCAGAGCAAGCTGAGCCCAATCCTGCTCCTCTAACAGACCCACCACTAACCTCCTAAACTTCTCACGTAGATAGAGAGGTGGTGGCATCAATGTGCGAATGCTGTAAACCCTCTAGGACGTGGTTTACATCAAGCTTGGTCCTGAATCCTTCCCCGGCATGTCGCGCAACTTCTCCAAGCTTATTTCTCAGGACTTCCATATCCATAGTGTTCAGGGCGCCCACTCCCAAAGCGCCTCCGCCAAGTCCCATAGCCACTAGATCTCTCCTCCCCCTGTTCTTCCTATGTCGGGGGTCGTCTTTTCTTACCTCTTGTCCCGCCTCTATCCAACCTCTTACCATGTCAATTTGGTTCCTGACGAACTCCTCACACCTGTGATCCCAATGGTCAACTCGGAAGTCATCTACGGAAATTCTCCAGGTAAATAGGATGAATTTGGCGTCCGTGATGATTTTCCAGGGGGATGACAGTTGAGGAGCTACAGGATCAGCCAATTGATGGATAGGGGCGGTGCAAGAGTCGGAATGTGGTTTTACCGGTTGGAGATCTTCTGTATCGTAGGGGACCCTCACCACTGTTGCACAGATCTGTCCCCTTCCTTTGAAGGGGTACCACTGATCGTTTTCTCCAGCCTGTAACACTAGCTTCCCTACAGGTTTTGTTTGGGACAGATAGACCCACTGAGTAAAGGTCCAGCACCCCTCGTCTGCTGTCTCACAAAAAGGCCATTTAAACGAACCATCTATATTGATGTCAAAGTTAATATCTCTACCCCTGGGGTCCTTCCGATCGGAAGACACATACCTCCCCCGGTATTCTTCAGTCATAGGAGTACCATCCATCCATACATCCACCGTAGGGGTGTCTATCCCGTTGCACACCAAATCCCAACTCCAGGGATTAGTGTCCAACATCACCATCTGGGTTTCTTGCTCCCAGTGAGCATAGGTGACAAAATAGTATCCTGTCACCTCAGAAACACAGTTGTCTCTCATGATGGTGATCATGAAAGACCGTATGGATGGAGATCCCTTTAACCGAGCATACCTAGGGTCCTTTGCGTCGGTCCGTACCTTTAAAACTGTGGCTCGATATAAGCCTTCCAGTTTCACCACTCTGATCGTTCCAGATGGCTTGACCAGAGTCACTGCAGTTTAATTTTAACATCATTATATTGGTTCGTAAATAATCAATGGACACATGTCCCTGAACGTAACTGGATTCCCTGGTGATAATCATCTGGGAATCTCTTAACATGCAATAAGCCTTCAGGGTGCCTTTTACTGGAATGGGCCTATCAAAATATGTCCTAACCCTTAACCTGTCTAGGCTATCCTTCTCCAGGAAGGTAGCCTTCAGGATGTGCCAACCGCTGTACTCTGCCCCAGTGACATCTTCAGGACTCAGTATTCCCTTCTTAGTGCATAACACCGTGGTAGTGTTAGCTCTCACTTGCTGGTATGGGTGCAAGTGTGGGTCTTTAGATACCCATCTTAAGGATTTGATAGGTGTAGGGTCTGAGTCCTGAAAATGCCTAAATTCCTTGAGACAGAGGGCGTGTAAGTCATGTTGAATGGCAGACACATTCTCCACTGGGGTATAATGCTGAATTACACCGTTGGCAAAACCCTCTCTTTGGAAACCATACAGATATCACTGACCTGAAGTAAAGGCGAAGTTCTCGTATGGTTTCCGGATTTTGCCACCCAAACATTCCACCATTAAAAGGCCGGGTCCATTAAGTGATATGTTTGCCATATCAATGTTAGTCCCCAGACCCTCCCCTGAAGAGGCCGACCCTGCCGTCAACATGCTTACCGCCAGTGTCACAAGCTGGAGACATATCCCGTTCAGAGAATGCCTAGCTCTTCCCTGGTCAAGTGGTCCCATGGCGTGTCTCCCTCTTGTGTTCTGTAATTAGATGGAGTGTGATCAGTGGAATGGATTTATCATCGACCCACCAAGCCCTATTACCCCTCCCCCCCTTCACCCAACTCAGAACGGTATATGTTATTGAGTTGGGGAAGCTCGGGTGGCTTTGGCTTGGTCGATGTGAATCCACAAGAGTTCCTGCCGTCTATGGGATTTCTTTTTGTTGGTGATTGGCCTTTGCACTTTTAGCATGGTGTCTCCCATTACTTCAAGGACCTTGTATGGTCCTTCCCAGTTTGCGTCCCAGGGGCCTGCCCGACGGAATACTTTTACCATCACCATTTCTCCTACAGCGGGCATTGGCGTTTCCCCCTGTAGATACGGTTTGTGTAGCCGTATTGCTGCGTGAGGCAGTAGCTCTTTCAGGTTCTGTTGAACCTGTTGGAGAAACATGTCTCTGGCGATGGCGTCTTTTGTGGGCTCTGACACTTGAGGTTCGTTGGGGAGACATAGGGGCATCTTACGTCCGGTCATCAGTTCATACGGGGAGATACCGGTACTGGAGGCTTCGGTGGCTCGAATACCCATCAGCACTGCTGGAAGATAGGTTACCCAAGAGGAACACTTCTCCAGCAGCGCCTTGGAAAACCGGGTTTTGATGGTCCGGTTCATCCGTTCCACGATACCCGCTGACTGAGGGTGGTAAGGCACATGAAACCTTTGCTTTATGTCTAAGAGACCACAAAGCGCTTTCATTACCTTACCCGTGAAATGTGTCCCTCTGTCTGATTCTATCACTCTGGGGATACCCCATCGTGACAGAACCTGTTCCCAGAGAACACGGGCAGTCGTGGTAGCCGTTTCATTGACCGTGGGGATGGCTTCTACCCATTTCGAGAAGACATCCACTATTACCAATGCGTAACGGCAGTTACGACTTCCGGTTGGTAATGGTCCAATGAAATTGATTTGTATCGCGGACCACGGACCATCCGCAGGTGGAACCCGTTGCAACACTGGTTTCAGGGCGCATGCCCTTGGGTTGACTTGAGCACACACCAGGCACTGTTGGGTAACCTCCTCTACTGAATGGGACATCCCTGGCCAGTATAATTTGTCTCTCAGGAGAGGCAAGAGTTTATTCCGGCCAAGGTGTCCAAACAGTTTGTGGTTCAATCGCGTCAGTTCTGCTTGCAGATGTTGCGGGACCACCGGAAGAGGAAGTTGCTGAGTACCGGTATCGTAACACAAGATCCCTTGTTGTACAGACCAGGGGTGTTGAGGTGATTTGATGTGTGTCATTAGAAGAGGATCCTTAGATTGTTCCTCTTCAAATGACACCGGGCCGTCACTCAGATGGGTACGTGCTGCAATCCGGTGAGTTGGTAGCGGCCCCATGCCCGGTTCCCGGAGGGTACCAGACACTGCCGCTAGTTTAGCCAACTCGTCTGCCTTGTTGTTTCCCATTATCAAAGGTTCATCGCCTTTTTGATGTGCCGGGGTTTTGATAATGGCTGCTTCCGTCATATGTGCCATGCCCCACTCCCACAGTTCTTTCAGGACCGACACATGAGCCAGAGGTTTGTTTTGGCTGTCTACAAAGCCTCTCTTCTTCCATATGTCAAGATGCAGGGTGAGGGAGCGAACTACATACGAGCTGTCGCTGTATATAGTTCGTTTCCCTGGGGGCTGAAGAAGCAGAGCTTCTTTGACCGCCTCTAGCTCTGCACGCTGTGCTGACATGTGACCCGGTAGCCTGACAAGACTCTGGGTACCAGTGGTCTCATCCAGTACAGCAAAACCCGTGACATATTCTCCTTCCAAATAGAATCGAGAGCCATCCACAAAGATGACTCTGTCATCTAGACATCTGTCGGTTCTGAACATCTGTGGAGAGTCGTCCAGTTCGGGTTGGCCACAGTCATGTTCGGTTCCAGTCAGGTTTAGCAACTGAGACAGAACATACTTGGCCTTATGGTCCACCTGCAGATTCCGGCCACTGAGATCCATGATCCATCTCCCGAATCTCTGTTGGGAGACTCCAGGGAGAGTATCACGGAGCAAGAGGGCTAAAGGAGAATGTGGAGTCTGCAAGGTGAGGGGTCGGAAGCCTACAATATGCTCGGTAGTCTTGACGGCATAGTGTATGGCTGCCAATTGTTTGGCACATTCATCGAACCCTCGTTCGACGGGTGAAAGTAGCCTGGAGAAATATCCCAGCGGTCGGGCCTCATACCCTACTTTCTGAAGAAGGACCGCTGCGATAGACTCCATCCCTGCATGCGCCTGTATGGCCATTTCCCCATCTGGATGTGGAGTAGCCAACACAGGTGCAGAGGATAGGTCCCTTTTCAAAATTGAAAAGGCCTCTTCCTGTGTCTCGGACCAGCCTTTGATTGAGGGTTCTTCCCCTCTAAGGAGCTCATAGAGAGGTTTTGCTTTGGCAGCAAAGTCCTCTATGAATTCCCTCATAAAGTTGGCCACCCCCAGGAATTTTCTCAAATCCTGAAGAGTGCCGGGTCTGGGTAACTTCACCATGGCTTCCACACGGGCAGTCATGATTCCTTTGGTTCCAAAGGAAATTTGGACCCCAAGGAAGGTTACCTCCGCTTTGGCCAAATTTGCCTTATGGGGACTCAGCTTGAGTCCTGACTTTGTCAGGAGTCCCAGCAGCTCTTTCAACAGAACCAAATGTTCCTCTATGGTTTCTGTATGCAAGAGCAGGTCATCCACGTATTGTAGAAGGCATTCCGGTCGTGAGAACACACTCAGTACGGCCGCCAATGCCTGATGAAAATACGTGGGGCTGCTGTGTAACCCCTGAGGCAGTACAGCAAACATGTACTGTTTGTCCCCCACCGTAAAGGCAAATTTGTACCGGCATGACTCCGTGAGTTCGATGGAGAAGAACCCGTTAGCAACATCTAGAGTCGAGAATACGCGGCTTTTGCCGCTTATTCTGGCCATGATGTCGGGAGTCTGGGCCACCACTGGAGCTGACATTGGGGTGTATTTATTGAGGATCCGGAGGTCTATGGTGAGCCTCCATGCACTAGTGTCCTTTTTCTTGACTGGCCAGAGGGCATTGTTGCATTTTGAATTACCCTCAATAACCACACCCCTAGTCTTCAACTCCTGGACCGTGTCCATAATTGAATGGGTGGCTTCTGGTGGAAATCGGTATTGGCGTTGAGGTGGAGGGTCAGGACCCTGAATGTCCACCTGAACTCCAATCAGTCTGCCACAGTCATTTTTGCTCTGGGCCCACAGTTCGGGATGCTCGTACACAATAGGCTCCAGGTCTAGATTATGTGAGACCTCAGGCCACTTGTGTTCGAGCATGTCAGTAGAATTTTCTACTGCTTGCAAAGGTGGTCCCAGACAATGGCGTTGGATAACAAACACCTTAGCTCGTCTGGGACCCTTCCACACAATGCAATTTGCCAGATCCAGGATCCACCCATTTTGTGTCATTACATCGGTTCCGATAATGTTGTCAGAACCGGGGTAATACCACATGGGGATCCTAAGGGTCATGTAACTGGTGATCTGGACGATTACTTCCTCTATTCTGTGGGCCTTCACTCCCCCTTGTTGGTGATCAAATCCGATCACCACACACTGAGGGCTGTTGGGATGTAAATCATGTTTGACATTGGTAATGGAGATTTCCGCACCAGTGTCAAGCATGATTTCAGTGTCCTGATTCTTTATTTTGGCTTTTATGTGGGGTCTCCCTGAAGAATCCAGTATGATAGGACATACTGGCGCCAGATCTTTAGGGATCCCTGATCTTCAGTCAATTTCCACCAGACTCCCCGTAGGTACCTGTGAGGTACATACTGCCACTTGTGGGTTCTTGCTATGGAACCTTGGTGTGGATTCCGGGGATTCCACACCCGTTACCGAACGTGCTGGAACGTTCGCCACAGACACACGTTTTGGTGTCTGGACCTGTGAATGTCCCAGATTTCTCTCAACATATTCCCCCACTGATTTGGCATAATTAGGTTTCATCTTGAAACCGTTATTATTGCCTGTTCTCTCAGAATTAGTCCGGTTATTACGTGACCATTGTGGACAATTCCTCTTTATGTGCCCATATTGCAAACATAGGAAGCATCGAATGCCTCCCATCCTTTCCAATGGCGGGGCTGTGGGGCGAATAGCCGAGTTACCTTTTGTGTGCTGTACCCGTTCATCCTGAGATGAATCGTGTACCGGCGCACGCTCCGTCACTTTGACGGATTTCTTATTGAGCAGTGTATCCTGTCTGCACTGCTCAATAATCATAGCAGCATCCGTGAGGGATGGCTCCCTAGCTGCACTCAACCGGATTGCAGTGTCAAGGTATGGGAATTTTTCCACAAACATACGTATCATACCCTGTGGAATTCCGATACCGTGATCTTTTGTAACCCTTCTGTACATTGCTTCAAACCGACTACACATAGACAGAGGTTCGTCATGTATAGTGGGTTTGAACTTGGACAGGATATCCGGAGTGACGTCCCAATGGCCCGTTGCCAGTCTCATGAGTATGGAGAGACGTTCCTCCTTGTCATAAAACTGTCCATTCATGGGTTGCGTCCTCCCCGTTACCTCATACCTTTGGTTAAGGTGTGTAGGTAACCATAACTTGAATAACTCCATGCGATATTCGTGTGCCACTGAATACTTGTTACAGTGACCCTCGAAGATATCACATGAAGTAAACGGATCTACACTGGGATCATATTTTGGGATCTCCTTGCAGATCCGTAACAGGAAGTTTATCCTTTCCATACTGGAATGGTTAGGATAAAAATCTTCCTGTCTTTCCGGACGCGTTGGCGGATTGGAAGTGGTAAATGGCCAACCACTTTCCTCTCTCCAATCGTTGCCCTGTTCCTGGGATCGGTTGCTACTATTCTCCCCGGGTGTGTGGGTGAAATGTATCGTCCGTTCCACCCGTCCCCTAGTGTCTACTGTATCGGATGTTTGATCCGTGGAAGATCTTGGCGCTGTTGCCGCTATCTCCCCCTGTGCCATTTCCGAAACACAAACCTGTTTCGTGGGCACCATACTGTTAGCACCAGGCCGTGACAGATTCGAGATGACCTGCTGCAAATCCGCAATGGTTTGCGTTTTTGCAGCCAGGTCCTCTCGAAGTTGAACAATCATGTTATCCATAGATACCGTATTGTTCCTGAACTGGTTTATCTCAGTGTACAGTCTGAGCAGTTCCTTATCCATGTCAGAGTAGAAACTCTCCTTGTCCGAGAGTCTAGACTCTAACACGCAAATCTCCCTGCCCCTCTCGACCGTACACTGGGATTTCTCTTGTAGTTGTGTTTGTAATGTGTGTAACTGTTTAATGTTCTCAACACAACAATTGCAGTGGAAGTTTGCAGTGTTGGAAACTTCCTCTGCCTTTGCCGTGCTGTTAAGTGTTTCCAGATGTTCCGGCTTCCAAATGATATCCTCAAAGGTGTGAACCAATTTGGCTAACATTTGGAGCCGTTTTTTGTTTTTTTTAAACATGCTGCGATTAATGCAGAGTTTGTCATGAGCGTATGCCTGGTCCAATAGAGTGGACCATAGCAGCTCAGTGGATTTGTACGTGGTGGGGATGATGGGGTTGTATGTGCTATGTTTGCTGAGGTGTTGCAGTGTGGCGAAGTTCATACTTACTTTTTGACGAGAGGCCATCTTCATTGGTGTCGTTGTTGGTTGTGCTGTGTTGCTGCGTGGAGGAGGTCCTTCAATATTCGGAATGCCTTCTCCCGACCAGCCAGACGACTTCTGTTCGACTTCAATGACGATGGTTCTCTCTTCAGTGGTGTAGGTGATGACTTCTCTCCAGTGGGCGTGTAAGGGAATCAGAAAATATTAATACAGAAAAATCAGAAAATATTATAGATTCTCTGCTGTAGAGATTGCTCTGTGTCTGGTTCTGATTGAAAAAAACGCTTTACCTGTACGAACTATCAGGCAATGGACGCTCAGAATCCACTGACCGCGTCCCTCCTGTCTGACTAGTTCACAGCGTAAGCGATTCTCTTCACCAAACCCAAACCCAGAAAACAAACTCTTAGCAGTGGGCCTGGCTCGCCAATGTAAAGGGAGAATATTAATCACTGATATTTATGCAAATATCGGTAATTAATATTCATAAATAGGAGGAGCCAACTATTGTTAACTCCGCCTATTTATGCCCTTATATAACAATAACAATATTTTCACTATGCCTTACACTGATCGCTACACTAGCTGCATGCGCCTTACTAACTATCGCCAATAACTACACGTTACACAGATAGATACAAATATAACAGTATTTATTAACAATACACTGCGCAATACACTAACAATACAGCACTAATTATACAGTACTCAACTACGCTACACGTTCCCAATTCCACCCATAAACTAACTATACGATACACACATTCAATATTAACAGCCCACCCACCTAGTACTATAAACTATCCCTATGGGGTAGACGAAGGTTGACGGTGGTCTTACAAGGGTGTAAGCCGACCTCAAAGCATTAAAGGGTTACTAGGGGAGTATAGGGTTACCAGGGGAGTATAGGGTTACCAGGGGAGTATAGGGTTATCAGGGGAGTATAGGGTTACCAGGGGAGTATAGGGTTACCAGGGGAGTATATCAGAGTGGGGTATATAGTAGTGGGGTATATAGTAGTGGGGTATATAGTAGTAGTGGGGTATATAGTAGTGGGGTATATAGTAGTAGTGGGGTATATAGTAGTGGGGTATATAGTAGTAGTAGTGGGGTATATAGTAGTGGGGTATATAGTAGTGGGGTATATAGTAGTGGGGTATATAGTAGTGGGGTATATAGTAGTGGGGTATAGTAGGGGGGTATATAGTGGGGTGATATATAGGTATATAGTGAGTGGTGAGAGTGGTAGGGGGTATATAGGGAGAGAGAGTAGTGGGGTATATGGCAGGGGGGGTCTGGAGGGTATACAGATAATGCAGGGGGGTCCGGAGGGTATATAGATATAGAGTATGGGGGGTATATAGTAATACTTAGGATTAATGCTCGTTGTCCAGGGGTCGCTCGTTCGTCTAAGGGGGATCTCCTTCAGCGGCGGGGGGGCGGCACGGCTCTTCTTCCACAGTGCTGGGTCCGTGGGATATTTATATCCCACGGCCCGCACTGCCCACAGGGTGGCGTGCGCGCGCGCACGCGCGCACACCACCATTGGAGACACGTGGGCCGGCGCAGTGAGATGATGTCACTGCGCCGGCCCGTGCGTCTCCGGAACGAGCGCATCGGGGCCGCGCTTACATGCCAACAGGCGGGGGAAGCCTTTGATCTCCCGCCTGTTGCATTCAGCATTCCGGCCAGCGAGATGTTAATTTCGCTGCCGGAATGCGCATAATAGAAGGAGAGGAGGCTTCTCCCCTTCTTCTATCATGTATAATTGTCTCCAGCGTCGCTGGTGACAATTATATCAAAGGGCTCAGATTCTGTGGAATCTGAGACCTTTGAAGTTATCAGGATGACCAGACCTCAGTCTGGTCATTCTCATACAATCAACCAGATTGCATCTGTGTGAATGCTTGGGGGACATTCACACCGATGCATCTGGTTTCAGATGTATGGAGGGGGGGGGGGGAATATCATATAATATATATATCTATATATATGTGTATGGATGCATGGGACACGTCCATACACATGTATACACCAACATAGGGGGCAAACATAAGAATATATATATACACACACACACATCAGGGGGCATAAGGGGCCCAGTTATATACATGTATATATATCCTAATATGTATACACATGTATACAAGGGGCCACTGCCCTATACATATTATAAAGGGGGATTATGGAAATACATATAGAACAAGGGGCCACAGTATATATGCTAAGGGGGCATATATTTCCCACAGGGGCCACCATGA
>NW_024400984.1:0-12312 GCF_905171765.1 Bufo bufo
CTGTTGTGGGGCGGATCTGTGCACTGTTGTGGGGGGGATCTGTGCACTGTTGTAGGGGGGATCTGTGCACTTTTATGTGGAGGGGGATCTGTGCACTGCTATGTGGAGGGGGATCTGTGGATGACACTGTTATGGGGGGGATCTGTGCACTGTTGTGGGGGGATCTGTGCACTGTTATGGGGAGGGGGATCTGTGGATGACACATATAGCATAAGATGCTATATAGTGTCATCTATAGATCCCCCCATAACAGTGCCATCCACAGATCCCCCATAACAGTGCCACCCACAGATCCCCCTCCATAACAGTGCACAGATCCCCCTCCCCATAACAGTGCCATCCACAGATCCCCCATAACAGTGCCATCCACAGATCCCCCTCCCCATAACAGTGCACAGATCCCCTCCCCATAACAGTGCCATCCACAGATCCCCTCCATAACAGTGCCATCCACAGATCCCCTCCATAACAGTGCCATCCACAGATCCCCATAACAGTGCCATCCACAGATCCACCATAACAGTGCCATCCACAGATCCCCTCCATAACAGTGCCATCCACAGATCCCCTCCATAACAGTGCCATCCACAGATCCCCCATAACAGTGCCATCCACAGATCCCCCTCCCCATAACAGTGCACAGATCCCCCTCCCCATAACAGCGCCATCCACAGATCCCATAACAGTGCCATCCACAGATCCCCATAACAGTGCCATCCACAGATCCACCATAACAGCGCCATCCACAGATCCCCTCCATAACAGTGCCATCCACAGATCCCCTCCATAACAGTGCCATCCACAGATCCCCCATAACAGTGCCATCCACAGATCCCCTCCATAACAGTGCCATCCACAGATCCCCCATAACAGTGCCATCCACAGATCCCCCATAACAGTGCCATCCACAGATCCCCCATAACAGTGCCATCCACAGATCCCCTCCATAACAGTGCCATCCACAGATCCCCTCCATAACAGTGCCATCCACAGATCCCCCATAACAGTGTCATTCACAGATCCCCCCCATAACAGCGCCATCCACAGATCCCCCTAATAGTGTCATCCACAGATCCTCCCCCATAACAGTGTGCCATCCACAGATCCCCCTAATAGTGTCATCCACAGATCCTCCCCCATAACAGCGCCATCCACAGATCCCCCATAATAGTGTCATCCACAGATCCCCCATAACAGTGTCATCTACAATTTGTTGTAATATGGCCTTTGAACATAATTTTTCAAGTAAAATCATATAAACCCCTTTTTTTGTCATTTTGGTGTTTTTTCCCGATTAATCGATGAAATTATCGACCACCAATCGATTATTCAAATAATCGTTAGCTGCAGCCCTAATTTATTTAGAGGGTCTGTTCTGGAGTATGTATTTATTTTAGGGGGTCAAGTCTGATGTTTTTATTTTGGGGGCTTGGGGTATAGACTTATTTTAGGGGGCCAGGTATGGAGTCTGTATATAGGGGGTCTGGTCTGGGGTCTCTATTTAGGTGGTCTGAGGTATGGATTTATTTTAGGGGGTCTGGTCGGGGGTCTATATTTGTTTATGGAGTATGGGCTGGGTCCTATATTTAGGAGGTCTGGTGGCTGTATTGGTTTAGCCTCATATGGGGTATGGATTTATATAGGGGGTCTGGTCTGGGTTCTATATTTAGGAGCTCTGGTCTGGGGTCTGTATTTAGAGGGGTCAAGTCTAGGGTCTGTATTTAAAAGGGGGTCTGGTCTGAGGTCTGTATTTAAAGGGTCTATATTAAGGAGCTCTGGT
Source organism: Bufo bufo (assembly GCF_905171765.1). Taxonomy (NCBI): domain Eukaryota; kingdom Metazoa; phylum Chordata; class Amphibia; order Anura; family Bufonidae; genus Bufo; species Bufo bufo. Next base: position 1,781 of record NW_024400984.1, read on the forward strand.
CTGGGGTCTGTATTTAAAGGGGTCTGATCTGGGGTCTATAATTAGGGGGTCTGGTCTGAGGTCTGTTTTTATAGGGGTCTGAGGTCTGTATTTAGAGGGGTTTGGTCTGAGGTCTGTATTTAAAGGGTCTATATTAAGGAGCTCTGGTCTGGGGTCTGTATTTAAAGGGGTCTGATCTGGGGTCTATAATTAGGGGGTCTGGTCTGAGGTCTGTTTTTATAGGGTCTGAGGTCTGTATTTAGAGGGGTTTGGTCTGAGGTCTGTATTTAAAGGGTCTATATTAAGGAGCTCTAGTCTGGGGTCTGTATTTAAAAGGGGTCTGATCTGGAGTCTATAATTAGGAGCTCTGGGGCGTCTGTGTTTAAAGGGGTCTGGTCTGAGGTCTGTTTTTATAGGGGTCTGAGGTCTGTATTTAGAGGGCTCTGGTCTGGGGTCTGTATTTAAAGGGCTCTGGTCTGGGGTCTGTTTTTATAGGGGTCTGAGGTCTGTATTTAGAGGGGTTTGGTCTGAGGTCTGTATTTAAAGGGCTCTGGTCTGGGGTCTGTATTTAAAGGGCTCTGGTCTGGGGTCTGTATTTAAAGGGCTCTGGTCTGGGGTCTGTATTTAAAGGGCTCTGGTCTGGGGTCTGCATTACTGCCCCTAGTGTTTTCCAGGAGTAAATAATTTATGATCGATCCTCGGCATAGGTCCGGCTCCCTGCCCCTCCGAGAACAGGTCATCAATATTCTCCTCCCAGGAAACCCCTTTAAGAGGGGTCTGTATCACTAGAAAGCCTATTTAGTGGTCTGCATTTAAACTGTTTGTGCTAAGTCCACCAAGTGGGTGCATATGGACCACCAATAAATCTGGGGCGATCCAGGAGGTCTCCCCTTTCTTCAGGAGTCTCTAAGACTTTCCAAAAAAGAAAAAAGTGCATCTTACTCTACACTGAGTGTGTCCCCCAGCTGTGTATTACTATAACAATGATCACAACACCTTCATAATATCCTTAATAATAAGAGATTATTTTATATATAATTTATAACTGTAATAATTAATCATGATGTAAAAGCAAAGGATGGCTAAGCCGCCCTTAACCATCATGGCGGCCGCTGCACTTCCTCTTTCCGCCACGCTGACGCTCTAGCTCTTCTTGGGGCCATGGCAGCGTTGCTTTGTAGACGCTCTCTCCTACGGTCATCCAAGACTCTGTGGTAACTAACGGAGCAGGAAAGCTGGACACGTACTGAGCGTTCCGGGGAGACAGGTGAGGACCCTCGGAGATAAACGCGCGCTAGTGCGCCCCCCTGCGGGCGGTGGTTGCACGTGCACCTCGATTTTTCATTAATTGCTATTATTTTACATGTGGTCTTTGCCTAGCAAATTTCTAACTGTCAAATCCCTGGGGTGAAATCTGCAAATCCAGGGGTGCTACCAGCTGGGCATTGCAGCTGTAGGTCATTAATTCATGGGGAGCCAGTGCCACAAAATGGGAATTGATATAAGGTTAATTATTAAATATCGATCACCCTGCGCCACATTTACCGTACAGTCTGATGGCGGTCTAGACAGACAGTGTCCGCATGACTTATTACCGTCACTCCTCAGGTGTTAAAAAAAATCTAACATTTTGGCACGCGCCGTATTTGCAGCTTAACTGGCGACTTTTAGAGTTTTTTTTGCCGCTTTTCTAAAATGGCGTGAAGGCAGGAGAGGCTCCGTGGTCCACCGGATTTACTATAATTGATGCCAGAATGTTGCGATGACTCCAAACACGGTCATTTATACCTTCAGATGTCGCGGTCATTAGCGATTGGGTCGTCTGTAATGTTAGGCAGAGGCAGGGGGCCCCTCTCTGCGCGGTTGCAGCCCCCCGCATCTAAATTTCGGGGTTCTGATCGGTTACCATGACAGCCCCGAGCCTGCGGAAGGATCTCAGGGCCGCCGAGGGCAAACTGCCTGTAAAGCCGTGGACGAGGCGCAGCTCAGCAGGAAGAGTGGCCGAATCCCATAGAGCACTCCAGCTGCTGTGAAACTACAACTCCCAGCATGCAAACTTACTCGGCTGTTCTTGTAACTTCCAATGAAGTGATTCTGGGAGTTGTAGTTCAGGAACAGCTGGAGTGCTGGAGCTTGCTGATCCCTGCCATAGACCATAATAGTTCTCTGTTATCAGAAGATTGCCGTGTGAAAAGTAAAAAAAATATATTTTTAGAAAAGAAACCAAAAAACATTAAATTATAAAAAATGGAAAACACTCAGCTTTTTTTCCAACTTTACATATAAAAATAAACAATAAAATAATAAACATAACGGTCTCGCCGGGTCCAAAAATGTCTGAGCTATAAAAATATAACAATGACGCGTGATTTACAATATGTCGGGTGCACTCCGGAGATTTCCACCGCAAACCCCTAAGGGCTCATGCACACAAATATATTCCGCATCCGTATGTCGCTTCCACGGCCCCGCAAAAAAATAGAACATGCATGACCTATTCTTGTCTGCATTACGGACAAGGATAGGACTGTTCTATTATGGGCCGGACGTTCCGTTTCGCAAAACGAGGAAAGCACGCGGCCGCTATGCGCGTATTGAGAATCCGCGATTTACCGCATGGAGGTTCGTGTTGAACACTTGTGTTTCTAGGGGCGTAAATAAGAAACGAGATTTCATTTTACATTTAGTACTTCTCCTTGTTTGTCACTTTCTATATACGTATTCATGCATTTCTATTTCTGTATCTGTAATTTAAAATTAAATGTGTCTTTTGCAGCTTCATGGCTGTAGTATGGCACCCGAGGGGTTAATGACTGAGTTTGTTTGTTTGTTACTAGGCTCTAACTGAGCGGCGTGTTCACTCGAAACGCATCAGAGACGAGCTCTGGAGTCACCGTGTCTTTTTACCTGTTTGAGTCCTAGTCCTAGGGAACTAAAGTCAGTGCAGCTTAAAGCGAACCTGTAGGACACGGGCTGCTAGATGGCCGCTAGCACATCCACAATACCCAGTCCCCATAGCTCTGTGTGCTTCTATTGTGTAAAAAAAAACGATTTGATACATATGCAAATTAACATAAAAGAGTCATATCTTACTTGTGTGACCAGAGAAGAGTCATATTTTCAAGCTCTGACTCATCTCAGGTTCATTTGCATATGTATCAAATTGATTTTTTTACACAATAAAAGCACAGAGAGCTATGGGGACTGGGTATTGCGGATGTGCTAGTGGCCATCTAGCAACCCGTGTCCTCAGCTCTATACACAAAATCCCGGTGACAGGTTCCCTTTAAGCCGCCTCGATGTACTTTACACCACATTTATCAAATGTCACATATTGTTTCATAAATATGTTTTACTCTTAAACCTAATACTATAGTCTAGAAAATCTACTCCGCTTTTACTTCTCCACCCTCCTACTGTAATGAGATTGAGAGAAAAAAAGTTGCAATCTCATCAATCAATCTGGAGTGAAATTGATTAACATACAATAACTACTATAATACTGCTCCTATGTACAAGAATATAACTACTATAATACTGCTCCTATTACAAGAAAATAACTACTATAATACTGCCTCCTATGTACAAGAAATAACTACTATAATACTGTCTCCTATGTACAAGAAAAAACTACTATAATACTGCCTCCTATGTACAATAATATAACTACTATAATACTGCTCCTATGTACAAGAATATATCTACTTTAATACTGCTCCTATGTACAAGAATATAACTACTATAATACTGTCTCCTATGTACAAGAAAATAACTACTATAATACTGCCTCCTATGTACAATAATATAACTACTATAATACTGCTCCTATGTACAAGAATATAACTACTATAATACTGCCCCCTATGTACAAGAATATAACTACTATAATACTGCCCCCTATGTACAAGAATATAACTACTATAATACTGCTCCTATGTACAAGAATATAACTACTATAATACTGCCTCCTATGTACAAGAATATAACTACTATAATACTGCTCCTATGTACAAGAATATATCTACTTTAATACTGCTCCTATGTACAAGAATATAACTACTATAATACTGCTCCTATGTACAAGAATATAACTACTATAATACTGCCTCCTATGTACAAGAATATAACTACTATAATACTGTCTCCTATGTACAAGAAAATAACTACTATAATACTGCCTCCTATGTACAATAATATAACTACTATAATACTGCTCCTATGTACAAGAATATAACTACTATAATACTGCCCTATGTACAAGAATATAACTACTATAATACTGCTCCTATGTACAAGAATATAACTACTATAATACTGCCTCCTATGTACAAGAATATAACTACTATAATACTGCTCCTATGTACAAGAATATAACTATTAAATACTGCCTATGTACAAGAATAAACTACTATAATACTGCTCCTATTACAAGAATATAACTACTATAATACTGCCTATGTACAAGAATATAACTACTATAATACTGCTCTTATATACAATAATATAACTACTATAATACTCCTCCTATGTACAAAAATATAACTACTATAATACTGCTCCTATGTACAAGAATATAACTACTATAATACTGCTCCTATGTACAAGAATATAACTACTATAATACTGCCCCTATGTACAAGAATATAACTACTATAATACTGCTCCTATGTACAAGAATATAACTACTATAATACTGCTCTATATACAAGAATATAACTACTATAATACTGCTCCTATGTACAAGAATATAACTACTATAATACTGCTCTATATACAAGAATATAACTACTATAATACTGCCTCCTATGTACAAGAATATACTACTATAATACTGCCCCTATGTACAAGAATATAACTACTATAATACTGCTCTATGTACAAGAATATAACTACTATAATACTGCTCCTATGTATAAGAATATAACTACTATAATACTGCCTCCTATGTACAAGAATATAACTACTATAATACTGCTCCTATGTACAAGAATATAACTACTATAATAGCTCCTATGTACAAGAATATAAATACTATAATACTGCCTCCTATGTACAAGAATATAACTACTATAATACTGCTCCTATGTACAAGAATATAGCTACTATAATACCGCTCCTATGTACAAGAATATAACTACTATAATACTGCTCTTATATACAAGAATATAACTACTATAATACTGCTCCTACGTACAAGAATATAACTACTATAATACTGCTCCGATGTACAAGAATATAACTAAGAATATAACTACTATAATACTGCCTCCTACGTACAAGAATATAACTACTATAATACTGCTCCTATGTACAAGAACATAACTACTATAATACTGCTCCTATGTACAAGAATTAATTACTAATACTGCTGCCTCCTATGTACAAGAATATAACTACTATAATACTGCTCCTATGTACAAGAATATAACTACTATAATACTGCTCCTATGTACAAGAACATAACTGCTATTATTCGGGTTTAGGTCTGTTTCGGTGGTGTCGTCCAACGTTTGGTACTGGGCAGTAACGGTTCAGGTTTTCCAGTTCCACTTCTTGCTTTATGGGATTTTTCAACTGAATGGAAAGCGTCGCCCGCTGCCAGTAATATAGTGAGCTGCACTGTCGCTGGATTGGCGGTTGTCTTGGCAGTGTCCATCCTTATAGGACAGACCTCAGGGAGCACTTCCAGGATCTGGGCGAGAGATCTTGCAGGGCGTAGTGTGAATGTATCATCTGTCAGGCTGACAACTGAGACAGTAACCCGTTCCTAACTGGTAGAAGTACAGGCACTGTGGTGTCCCTGGTTAAGGGGCTTCCTGTGGTTTGCTGGGCACTGTAGTTTGTTCTGTTTGGGGGCCGCTCTGGTGCCGCTCTGGCTGCCGGTGGTAGGGGGGCACTGTTATAGGGGGTCTGCAGAACTGTTACATTGATGGCCCACGCTTAGGAAAATCCATCTGTATATGATGGGTGGGGTCCAGCATCTGCGGTCTCTGACAATCAGTGTAATAAAGGGGCCACGGCTATTCGCAGAAAAGAGGTGTGCATCATATAAACTCTATTATATTATTATTATTAGTATTATTATTATTATTATCGCTCTAGAGTGTGCGCTCCCCTCCTCCGCTCGTCACGATGGAGTAGTAGTAGTTGGATGTTGTAGGTGCAGTATATCTGTTATAGGCGAGGTGTTCTGTAACCTCCAGAGACCGGCGGACAATTCCTCATATAATTTCTGACCCTTCAGTCATATCTGTGTCATTCCCTAAGATGTGAACCGTGTCACCTGTGTGCACAGAGACAATACAAGCCACGTTATAATAACAGAACGCCACCTTATTCCTGACCAACCTGTGGAGAGGCGCCGTTGTGGGGGATCTGTGGAGGAGGCGCCGTCGTGGGGGATCTGTGGAGGAGGCGCCGTCGTGGGGGATCTGTGGAGGAGGCGCCGTCGTGGGGGATCTGTGGAGGAGGCGCCGTCGTGGGGGATCTGTGGAGGAGGCGCCGTCGTGGGGGATCTGTGGAGGAGGCGCCGTCGTGGGGATCTGTGGAGGAGGCGCCGTCGTGGGGGATCTGTGGAGGAGGCGCCGTCGTGGGGGATCTGGCTGGTTATCTGATTGCTGTGTTCTGTTTTGGTAAATCTAATGTACATGGCTTCTTTAAAGGGGTTTTCCCACAAAAAATATTCTGTAGTTTTCAAACCAGCACCTGGATCTGAATACTTTTGTAATTAAACTTTTAGGCCCCTTTCACATGAGTTTTCCCGCGCGGGTGCAAAGCGTGATGCGAATGCCTTGCGCCCGCACAGACAATTAAACCCATTCATTTCAATAGGGCTGTGTACATGTGCGTTGGTTTTCACGAATCACTTGTGCGTTGCGTAAAAATCGCAGCATGTTCTATATTCTGTGATTTTTCATGCAACGCAGGCCCCATAGAAGTGAATGAACAAGAGATGTTGTTTTGTTTATATTACGGTTTTTTTATCACGCGCGTGCAAAACGCATTAAATCGCATTGCACCCGCGCGATAAAAACTGAACACGATCGCAGACAAAACTGAATGACTTTGTTTGCAAAATTACACATTTTTCACTTCACTGAACGCATCTCGCAACGCATCCGGACCTCATCCGCACACGCTCGTCTGCAAGGGACCTCAGTCTAGCAGCCTCTGAGCTATGTGATAAAATGTATCTGTGTAGCGTCACCTGCTCTTTGTTCTCTTTCTTATTTCTTTGTCCTGCTCACTGCGGTGACCGCACATGCTCAATGCTATCCTAAAGCTGCCTCCTGAGCAGGCTGCGGAGTCGGAGGCAATTTTGGGCACTTGGAGTCGGCAAAAATGAACCGACTCCTACAATTTTTTTTAAATTGGAATAAAAAAAGCAAGTTTAAATGTCCCAATTCGCAAAAAGTTATAATTAATGACTTCTCTACTGTAAGAATAAAGGCCAATGCATGCAGTGCGTCACGTTACCGCAAAACGAACACGTTAAGTGACCATGAAGAAGCTTTTCCTGTGCTTCACTATATGGCACGCAACGCACAGTTACGGAGCGGCAATACTTCTACTTTCCATTGTGTTGTGTTCCGCTGTTACAGGGAACGCAGCGCCCATGGGTAACCTCGCCTCTCACTGATATTATGTTTTTTGCAGGACGAGACACTTGTATAAGTGACGGGAATGGATGGTCAATAATAGCTCAAGACTGAAGCTGTAAACCATTTGAAAAACTGCTGTCATTCAGCTAAGGCTATAAAAACTTGTAAACCCAGATTGTTAGCTTAAACTTTAAACATGACTATGGGATTCTACTAGGGAAATCATGTTTACAATAAATGCCCCGTCCTGGATCCCCCCACTGCCCGATCTCCAGCAGAAGACCAGCTCACAAAGGAGAAGGCAGCAGCAGCAGCATTTTTGAACTGGTAAAGTTCCTGTTCGTGACGTTTCGCCTGCTTACTATCCAGCCACTGGATAAAAACTAAAACTAAAACTTTGTTTTCATTGTGTTTGTCTTTTGCTTAAACTGTTCAATACAGTAGACTGTTTGCTTCCCGGCCAGTAGTTCTGTGGTAATGACATGGACGTTTCCTTTCTTTCCTTCAAGGAATATATAAAATACATTCGCATATTAAATACAGAGGAGTCAGAGTCTAATTAACTAGGTTTGGTTGGTGATGTTGACGTGCTAATCCAAAATATATATTACTGCCTATATAAAGTACGCTAAAAACAATTTATTATTTTTTATATTAAAAGTCTCCACAAAATAGGCTTGATAGGGTGAATAGGGATATCTCAGACTAATGATGCTGATCCCTAAAAACACTCCTACCACTGAAACTCCTAATTCTAAGGAGTGTGCTGTGTTGGTGTAATTCCTCTACCAGCAATTAGGGATAAATGGACATCTAATATCAGTGTACCTGAATGAACAGCAGCATCTAGTGTGCAGAAGATATAGTGTCAGGTTACTCTGTAAGGATAGAACAACCCCAGACTGGTAACTTTCTACACAGGAATGAACCACTTAGGCTCCAAAAGTATCGGCAAGAGTCAGTCTGCATATGTGACTACAGAAATATAATGCTCGACGCGTTTCTCTATCCACCTGATTGTTGGTTCATCCGGAGCAAATCCCCAAGTCCACTGTTGCCGCTGAATATTACCCCCTCACACTGGGTGGGCAGCAAATAACAGAGAACCTAGGACTATCTAACTGAGAATATGCTGCACGCCACTGATGTCGTGCGTGCAGCAATGAGCCTCCGGCATATGTGGCCGTAACCCGCGCGTTTAAATGGAGGAAACTCCTCCCCTCTGTGTAGCCGACCCACAATGAGTATCCAATAGAGACTGAAGCACGTCACCTGACTGCGCCCAATCCTTCCGTCACAGCCAGATGACGCGCGAATCATATATTCATATATTTACCTAGGAATTTAGTGCTTATTTCTAAGTATCCTTTGCATTATTCCATTTGTCACTCCTTGTCACCTATTATGGGGGACCTGTTTTGTTCTCCTCTGGTGCTACAAGGAGCTGGGATTTTCTGACTATGTATCTGTTTACCTTTGGTGTCCCCGTTTATTGTGAAACTCAAGCGTGCGTCACAGACCTTTCATTGCCCCTCCCTCTTGTTGTACTGACCAATACAGTGAGGGCGGAAGAAGCACTCGTCATCGTTTCATCCCCCCCCCCCCCCCCTATGAGTGACGCTTACGGGTGGGGCGGAGCCAGGTTTTTGTCAGCCCTGGATTGACGATATGATGGATCGCGCGTCATCTGGCTGTGACGGAAGGATTGGGCGCAGTCAGGTGACGTGCTTCAGTCTCTATTGGATACTCATTGTGGGTCGGCTACACAGAGGGGAGTAGTTTCCTCCACTTAAACGCGCGGGTCACGGCCACATATGCCGGAGGCTCATTGCTGCACGCACGACATCAGTGGCGTGCAGCATATTCTGTTAGATAGTCCTAGGTTCTCTGTTATTTGCTGCCCACCCAGTGTGAGGGGGTAATATTCAGCGGCAACAGTGGACTTGGGGATTTGCTCCGGATGAACCAACAATCAGGTGGATAGAGAAACGCGTCGAGCATTATATTTCTGTAGTCACATATGCAGACTGACTCTTGCCGATACTTTTGGAGCCTAAGTGGTTCATTCCTGTGTAGAAAGTTACCAGTCTAGGGTTGTTCTATCCTTACAGAGTAACCTGACACTATATCTTGTGCACACTAGATGCTGCTGTTCATTCAGGTACACTGATATTGGATGTCCATTTATCCCTAATTGCTGGTAGAGGAATTACACCAACACAGCACCCCTCCTTAGAATTAGGAGTTCCAGTGGAGGGAGTGTTTTTAGGGATCAGCATCATTAGTCTGAGATATCCCTATTCACCCTACAAGCCTATTTTGTGGAGACTTTTAATATAAAAAATAATAAATTGTTTTTATCGTACTTTATATAGGCAGTAAATACAGAGGAGTCGGAGCATTTATCTACCGACTGCAATGAGCAGGACACTGGGTCAGTTGGGGCTGCTATGCAGTGGGTCAGATTTAGGTGTGAATAAGTTCGTGACGCCAGTTGCAGCTTGCGCAGTACTGTAAAAGGGCCCTTTAAGGGGCATAGCTCACGTACTAGGTGAGGAATGCCAGAGGGGATGTTGTCTCTGTATTGTGTCAACGGTGCTCCCTACCTGTAGTACGGCCGGACTCCTGTATCCCGGCTCACATGCAACAGAATTGAGTGCTGTAAATAGGAGTAACTGAGGAATGATGGAATTCCACACAGAGAATAGGGTCTAACTTGTCTTTACATTGAGGTTATTATATATGCAGCTTTAGATCCATACAATGTTACAGCTTTAGTTTAGGATCCCAGCAGGTATTGGCAATATGTGGCAGGAATTATATATATATTCTGCATCTAGTACATACGCCTTTAAGAATCTGGCAGGTATCTGTCTTCTTCTCTGTCTATGGTCTGCTTGATATGGGCCTGACTAGCTATGGAGGTACTTATCTTCTCCTTGTTCTGGAATC
>NW_024400985.1:0-12328 GCF_905171765.1 Bufo bufo
GGCAGTATTATATAGGTATAGTAGATATATGGGGCAGTGATGTGTGCGCTGTGTGGCAGTATTATATAGGTATAGTAGATATATGGGGCACTGATGTGTGCGCTGTGTGGCAGTATTATGGGGGTATTGTAGATATATGGGGCACTGATGTGTGCGCTGTGTGGCAGTATTATATAGGTATAGTAGATATATGGGGCAGTGATGTGTGCGCTGTGTGGCAGTATTATATAGGTATAGTAGATATATGGGGCACTGATGTGTGCGCTGTGTGGCAGTATTATATAGGTATAGTAGATATATGGGGCACTGATGTCTGCGCTGTGTGGCAGTATTATATAGGTATAGTAGATATATGGGGCACTGATGTGTGCGCTGTGTGGCAGTATTATATAGGTATTGTAGATATATGGGGCACTGATGTGTGCGCTGTGTGGCAGTATTATATAGGTATTGTAGATATATGGGGCACTGATGTGTGCGCTGTGTGGCAGTATTATATAGGTATTGTAGATATATGGGGCACTGATGTGTGCGCTGTGTGGCAGTATTATATAGGTATTGTAGATATATGGGGCACTGATGTGTGCGCTGTGTGGCAGTATTATATAGGTATAGTAGATATATGGGGCACTGATGTCTGCGCTGTGTGGCAGTATTATATAGGTATAGTAGATATATGGGGCACTGATGTGTGCGCTGTGTGGCAGTATTATATAGGTATAGTAGATATATGGGGCACTGATGTCTGCGCTGTGTGGCAGTATTATATAGGTATTGTAGATATATGGGGCACTGATGTGTGCGCTGTGTGGCAGTATTATATAGGTATAGTAGATATATGGGGCACTGATGTGTGCGCTGTGTGGCAGTATTATATAGGTATAGTAGATATATGGGGCACTGATGTCTGCGCTGTGTGGCAGTATTATATAGGTATAGTAGATATATGGGGCACTGATGTGTGCGCTGTGTGGCAGTATTATATAGGTATTGTAGATATATGGGGCACTGATGTGTGCGCTGTGTGGCAGTATTATATAGGTATTGTAGATATATGGGGCACTGATGTGTGCGCTGTGTGGCAGTATTATATAGGTATAGTAGATATATGGGGCAGTGATGTGTGCGCTGTGTGGCAGTATTATATAGGTATAGTAGATATATGGGGCACTGATGTCTGCGCTGTGTGGCAGTATTATATAGGTATTGTAGATATATGGGGCACTGATGTGTGCGCTGTGTGGCAGTATTATATAGGTATAGTAGATATATGGGGCACTGATGTCTGCGCTGTGTGGCAGTATTATATAGGTATTGTAGATATATGGGGCAGTGATGTGTGCGCTGTGTGGCAGTATTATGTGGGTATTGTAGATATATGGGGCACTGATGTGTGCGCTGTGTGGCAGTATTATATAGGTATTGTAGATATATGGGGCACTGATGTCTGCGCTGTGTGGCAGTATTATATAGGTATTGTAGATATATGGGGCACTGATGTCTGCGCTGTGTGGCAGTATTATGTGGGTATTGTAGATATATGGGGCACTGATGTGTGCGCTGTGTGGCAGTATTATATAGGTATAGTAGATATATGGGGCACTGATGTGTGCGCTGTGTGGCAGTATTATATAGGTATAGTAGATATATGGGGCACTGATGTGTGCGCTGTGTGGCAGTATTATATAGGTATAGTAGATATATGGGGCACTGATGTGTGCGCTGTGTGGCAGTATTATATAGGTATAGTAGATATATGGGGCACTGATGTCTGCGCTGTGTGGCAGTATTATATAGGTATAGTAGATATATGGGGCACTGATGTGTGCGCTGTGTGGCAGTATTATATAGGTATAGTAGATATATGGGGCACTGATGTGTGCGCTGTGTGGCAGTATTATATAGGTATAGTAGATATATGGGGCACTGATGTGTGCGCTGTGTGGCAGTATTATATAGGTATTGTAGATATATTGGGCACTGATGTGTGCGCTGTGTGGCAGTATTATATAGGTATTGTAGATATATTGGGCACTGATGTGTGCGCTGTGTGGCAGTATTATATAGGTATAGTAGATATATGGGGCACTGATGTGTGCGCTGTGTGGCAGTATTATATAGGTATTGTAGATATATTGGGCACTGATGTGTGCGCTGTGTGGCAGTATTATATAGGTATTGTAGATATATTGGGCACTGATGTGTGCGCTGTGTGGCAGTATTATATAGGTATTGTAGATATATGGGGCACTGATGTGTGCGCTGTGTGGCAGTATTATATAGGTATAGTAGATATATGGGGCACTGATGTGTGCGCTGTGTGGCAGTATTATATAGGTATAGTAGATATATGGGGCACTGATGTGTGCGCTGTGTGGCAGTATTATATAGGTATAGTAGATATATGGGGCACTGATGTCTGCGCTGTGTGGCAGTATTATATAGGTATAGTAGATATATGGGGCACTGATGTGTGCGCTGTGTGGCAGTATTATATAGGTATAGTAGATATATGGGGCACTGATGTCTGCGCTGTGTGGCAGTATTATATAGGTATAGTAGATATATGGGGCACTGATGTGTGCGCTGTGTGGCAGTATTATATAGGTATAGTAGATATATGGGGCACTGATGTCTGCGCTGTGTGGCAGTATTATATAGGTATTGTAGATATATGGGGCACTGATGTGTGCGCTGTGTGGCAGTATTATATAGGTATAGTAGATATATGGGGCACTGATGTCTGCGCTGTGTGGCAGTATTATATAGGTATTGTAGATATATGGGGCAGTGATGTGTGCGCTGTGTGGCAGTATTATGTGGGTATTGTAGATATATGGGGCACTGATGTGTGCGCTGTGTGGCAGTATTATATAGGTATAGTAGATATATGGGGCACTGATGTGTGCGCTGTGTGGCAGTATTATATAGGTATAGTAGATATATGGGGCACTGATGTGTGCGCTGTGTGGCAGTATTATATAGGTATAGTAGATATATTGGGCACTGATGTGTGCGCTGTGTGGCAGTATTATATAGGTATTGTAGATATATGGGGCACTGATGTGTGCGCTGTGTGGCAGTATTATATAGGTATAGTAGATATATGGGGCACTGATGTGTGCGCTGTGTGGCAGTATTATATAGGTATTGTAGATATATGGGGCACTGATGTGTGCGCTGTGTGGCAGTATTATATAGGTATTGTAGATATATGGGGCACTGATGTGTGCGCTGTGTGGCAGTATTATATAGGTATAGTAGATATATGGGGCACTGATGTCTGCGCTGTGTGGCAGTATTATATAGGTATAGTAGATATATGGGGCACTGATGTGTGCGCTGTGTGGCAGTATTATATAGGTATAGTAGATATATGGGGCACTGATGTGTGCGCTGTGTGGCAGTATTATATAGGTATAGTAGATATATGGGGCACTGATGTGTGCGCTGTGTGGCAGTATTATATAGGTATTGTAGATATATGGGGCAGTGATGTGTGCGCTGTGTGGCAGTATTATGTGGGTATTGTAGATATATGGGGCACTGATGTCTGCGCTGTGTGGCAGTATTATATAGGTATTGTAGATATATGGGGCAGTGATGTGTGCGCTGTGTGGCAGTATTATATAGGTATTGTAGATATATTGGGCACTGATGTGTGCGCTGTGTGGCAGTATTATATAGGTATTGTAGATATATGGGGCACTGATGTGTGCGCTGTGTGGCAGTATTATATAGGTATAGTAGATATATGGGGCACTGATGTGTGCGCTGTGTGGCAGTATTATATAGGTATAGTAGATATATGGGGCACTGATGTGTGCGCTGTGTGGCAGTATTATGTGGGTATTGTAGATATATGGGGCACTGATGTGTGCGCTGTGTGGCAGTATTATGGGGGTATTGTAGATATATGGGGCACTGATGTGTGCGCTGTGTGGCAGTATTATATAGGTATAGTAGATATATGGGGCACTGATGTGTGCGCTGTGTGGCAGTATTATATAGGTATTGTAGATATATGGGGCAGTGATGTGTGCGCTGTGTGGCAGTATTATATAGGTATAGTAGATATATGGGGCACTGATGTGTGCGCTGTGTGGCAGTATTATATAGGTATAGTAGATATATGGGGCACTGATGTCTGCGCTGTGTGGCAGTATTATGTGGGTATAGTAGATATATGGGGCACTGATGTGTGCGCTGTGTGGCAGTATTATATAGGTATTGTAGATATATGGGGCAGTGATGTGTGCGCTGTGTGGCAGTATTATATAGGTATTGTAGATATATGGGGCAGTGATGTGTGCGCTGTGTGGCAGTATTATATAGGTATAGTAGATATATGGGGCACTGATGTGTGCGCTGTGTGGCAGTATTATATAGGTATAGTAGATATATGGGGCACTGATGTGTGCGCTGTGTGGCAGTATTATATAGGTATAGTAGATATATGGGGCACTGATGTGTGCGCTGTGTGGCAGTATTATATAGGTATTGTAGATATATGGGGCAGTGATGTGTGCGCTGTGTGGCAGTATTATATAGGTATAGTAGATATATGGGGCACTGATGTGTGCGCTGTGTGGCAGTATTATATAGGTATAGTAGATATATGGGGCACTGATGTGTGCGCTGTGTGGCAGTATTATATAGGTATAGTAGATATATGGGGCACTGATGTCTGCGCTGTGTGGCAGTATTATATAGGTATTGTAGATATATGGGGCAGTGATGTGTGCGCTGTGTGGCAGTATTATATAGGTATAGTAGATATATGGGGCACTGATGTGTGCGCTGTGTGGCAGTATTATGTGGGTATTGTAGATATATGGGGCACTGATGTGTGCGCTGTGTGGCAGTATTATATAGGTATAGTAGATATATGGGGCACTGATGTGTGCGCTGTGTGGCAGTATTATATAGGTATTGTAGATATATGGGGCAGTGATGTGTGCGCTGTGTGGCAGTATTATATAGGTATAGTAGATATATGGGGCACTGATGTGTGCGCTGTGTGGCAGTATTATATAGGTATAGTAGATATATGGGGCACTGATGTCTGCGCTGTGTGGCAGTATTATATAGGTATTGTAGATATATGGGGCAGTGATGTGTGCGCTGTGTGGCAGTATTATATAGGTATAGTAGATATATGGGGCACTGATGTCTGCGCTGTGTGGCAGTATTATATAGGTATAGTAGATATATGGGGCACTGATGTGTGCGCTGTGTGGCAGTATTATATAGGTATTGTAGATATATGGGGCAGTGATGTGTGCGCTGTGTGGCAGTATTATATAGGTATAGTAGATATATGGGGCACTGATGTGTGCGCTGTGTGGCAGTATTATATAGGTATTGTAGATATATGGGGCACTGATGTGTGCGCTGTGTGGCAGTATTATATAGGTATAGTAGATATATGGGGCACTGATGTGTGCGCTGTGTGGCAGTATTATATAGGTATTGTAGATATATGGGGCACTGATGTGTGCGCTGTGTGGCAGTATTATATAGGTATTGTAGATATATGGGGCACTGATGTGTGCGCTGTGTGGCAGTATTATATAGGTATAGTAGATATATGGGGCACTGATGTGTGCGCTGTGTGGCAGTATTATATAGGTATAGTAGATATATGGGGCACTGATGTGTGCGCTGTGTGGCAGTATTATATAGGTATAGTAGATATATGGGGCACTGATGTGTGCGCTGTGTGGCAGTATTATATAGGTATAGTAGATATATGGGGCACTGATGTGTGCGCTGTGTGGCAGTATTATATAGGTATAGTAGATATATGGGGCACTGATGTGTGCGCTGTGTGGCAGTATTATATAGGTATAGTAGATATATGGGGCACTGATGTGTGCGCTGTGTGGCAGTATTATATAGGTATTGTAGATATATGGGGCACTGATGTGTGCGCTGTGTGGCAGTATTATGTGGGTATTGTAGATATATTGGGCACTGATGTGTGCGCTGTGTGGCAGTATTATGGGGGTATTGTAGATATATGGGGCACTGATGTGTGCGCTGTGTGGCAGTATTATGGGGGTATTGTAGATATATGGGGCACTGATGTGTGCGCTGTGTGGCAGTATTATATAGGTATAGTAGATATATGGGGCAGTGATGTGTGCGCTGTGTGGCAGTATTATATAGGTATAGTAGATATATGGGGCACTGATGTGTGCGCTGTGTGGCAGTATTATGTAGGTATTGTAGATATATGGGGCACTGATGTGTGCGCTGTGTGGCAGTATTATATAGGTATAGTAGATATATGGGGCACTGATGTGTGCGCTGTGTGGCAGTATTATATAGGTATAGTAGATATATGGGGCACTGATGTCTGCGCTGTGTGGCAGTATTATATAGGTATAGTAGATATATTGGGCACTGTATAGCACTGTTATATGATCACTGTGTGGCAGTATTATATAGGTATTGTAGATATATGGGGCACTGATGTGTGCGCTGTGTGGCAGTATTATATAGGTATAGTAGATATATGGGGCACTGATGTGTGCGCTGTGTGGCAGTATTATATAGGTATTGTAGATATATGGGGCAGTGATGTGTGCGCTGTGTGGCAGTATTATATAGGTATAGTAGATATATGGGGCACTGATGTGTGCGCTGTGTGGCAGTATTATATAGGTATTGTAGATATATGGGGCACTGATGTGTGCGCTGTGTGGCAGTATTATATAGGTATAGTAGATATATGGGGCACTGATGTGTGCGCTGTGTGGCAGTATTATATAGGTATAGTAGATATATGGGGCACTGATGTGTGCGCTGTGTGGCAGTATTATATAGGTATAGTAGATATATGGGGCACTGATGTGTGCGCTGTGTGGCAGTATTATATAGGTATAGTAGATATATGGGGCACTGATGTGTGCGCTGTGTGGCAGTATTATATAGGTATAGTAGATATATGGGGCACTGATGTCTGCGCTGTGTGGCAGTATTATATAGGTATTGTAGATATATGGGGCACTGATGTGTGCGCTGTGTGGCAGTATTATATAGGTATAGTAGATATATGGGGCACTGATGTGTGCGCTGTGTGGCAGTATTATATAGGTATTGTAGATATATGGGGCACTGATGTGTGCGCTGTGTGGCAGTATTATATAGGTATAGTAGATATATGGGGCACTGATGTGTGCGCTGTGTGGCAGTATTATATAGGTATAGTAGATATATGGGGCACTGATGTGTGCGCTGTGTGGCAGTATTATGTGGGTATTGTAGATATATGGGGCACTGATGTGTGCGCTGTGTGGCAGTATTATATAGGTATAGTAGATATATGGGGCACTGATGTGTGCGCTGTGTGGCAGTATTATATAGGTATAGTAGATATATGGGGCACTGATGTGTGCGCTGTGTGGCAGTATTATGTGGGTATAGTAGATATATGGGGCACTGATGTCTGCGCTGTGTGGCAGTATTATATAGGTATTGTAGATATATTGGGCACTGATGTGTGCGCTGTGTGGCAGTATTATATAGGTATTGTAGATATATGGGGCACTGATGTGTGCGCTGTGTGGCAGTATTATATAGGTATTGTAGATATATGGGGCACTGATGTGTGCGCTGTGTGGCAGTATTATATAGGTATAGTAGATATATGGGGCACTGATGTCTGCGCTGTGTGGCAGTATTATATAGGTATAGTAGATATATGGGGCACTGATGTGTGCGCAGTGTGGCAGTATTATATAGGTATTGTAGATATATGGGGCACTGATGTCTGCGCTGTGTGGCAGTATTATATAGGTATAGTAGATATATGGGGCACTGATGTGTGCGCTGTGTGGCAGTATTATATAGGTATTGTAGATATATGGGGCACTGATGTGTGCGCTGTGTGGCAGTATTATATAGGTATAGTAGATATATGGGGCACTGATGTGTGCGCTGTGTGGCAGTATTATGTGGGTATTGTAGATATATGGGGCACTGATGTGTGCGCTGTGTGGCAGTATTATATAGGTATAGTAGATATATGGGGCACTGATGTGTGCGCTGTGTGGCAGTATTATATAGGTATAGTAGATATATGGGGCACTGATGTGTGCGCTGTGTGGCAGTATTATATAGGTATTGTAGATATATGGGGCACTGATGTGTGCGCTGTGTGGCAGTATTATATAGGTATTGTAGATATATGGGGCAGTGATGTGTGCGCTGTGTGGCAGTATTATATAGGTATAGTAGATATATGGGGCACTGATGTGTGCGCTGTGTGGCAGTATTATATAGGTATTGTAGATATATGGGGCACTGATGTGTGCGCTGTGTGGCAGTATTATATAGGTATTGTAGATATATGGGGCACTGATGTGTGCGCTGTGTGGCAGTATTATGTGGGTATTGTAGATATATGGGGCTCTGATGTGTGCGCTGTGTGGCAGTATTATGTGGGTATTGTAGATATATGGGGCACTGATGTGTGCGCTGTGTGGCAGTATTATGTGGGTATTGTAGATATATGGGGCACTGATGTGTGCGCTGTGTGGCAGTATTATATAGGTATAGTAGATATATGGGGCACTGATGTGTGCGCTGTGTGGCAGTATTATATAGGTATAGTAGATATATGGGGCACTGATGTGTGCGCTGTGTGGCAGTATTATGGGGGTATTGTAGATATATGGGGCACTGATGTGTGCGCTGTGTGGCAGTATTATGTGGGTATTGTAGATATATTGGGCACTGTATAGCACTGGTATATGATCACTGTGTGGCAGTATTATATAGGTATAGTAGATATATGGGGCACTGATGTGTGCGCTGTGTGGCAGTATTATATAGGTATTGTAGATATATGGGGCACTGATGTGTGCGCTGTGTGGCAGTATTATATAGGTATAGTAGATATATGGGGCACTGATGTGTGCGCTGTGTGGCAGTATTATATAGGTATTGTAGATATATGGGGCACTGATGTGTGCGCTGTGTGGCAGTATTATATAGGTATTGTAGATATATGGGGCACTGATGTGTGCGCTGTGTGGCAGTATTATGTGGGTATTGTAGATATATGGGGCACTGATGTGTGCGCTGTGTGGCAGTATTATATAGGTATAGTAGATATATGGGGCACTGATGTGTGCGCTGTGTGGCAGTATTATGTGGGTATTGTAGATATATGGGGCACTGATGTGTGCGCTGTGTGGCAGTATTATATAGGTATTGTAGATATATGGGGCACTGATGTGTGCGCTGTGTGGCAGTATTATATAGGTATAGTAGATATATGGGGCACTGATGTGTGCGCTGTGTGGCAGTATTATATAGGTATAGTAGATATATGGGGCACTGATGTCTGCGCTGTGTGGCAGTATTATATAGGTATTGTAGATATATGGGGCACTGATGTGTGCGCTGTGTGGCAGTATTATATAGGTATAGTAGATATATGGGGCACTGATGTGTGCGCTGTGTGGCAGTATTATATAGGTATAGTAGATATATGGGGCACTGATGTGTGCGCTGTGTGGCAGTATTATATAGGTATAGTAGATATATGGGGCACTGATGTGTGCGCTGTGTGGCAGTATTATATAGGTATAGTAGATATATGGGACACTGATGTGTGCGCTGTGTGGCAGTATTATATAGGTATAGTAGATATATGGGGCACTGATGTGTGCGCTGTGTGGCAGTATTATATAGGTATTGTAGATATATGGGGCACTGATGTGTGCGCTGTGTGGCAGTATTATATAGGTATAGTAGATATATGGGGCACTGATGTGTGCGCTGTGTGGCAGTATTATATAGGTATAGTAGATATATGGGGCACTGATGTGTGCGCTGTGTGGCAGTATTATATAGGTATAGTAGATATATGGGACACTGATGTGTGCGCTGTGTGGCAGTATTATATAGGTATAGTAGATATATGGGGCACTGATGTGTGCGCTGTGTGGCAGTATTATATAGGTATTGTAGATATATGGGGCACTGATGTGTGCGCTGTGTGGCAGTATTATATAGGTATTGTAGATATATGGGGCACTGATGTGTGCGCTGTGTGGCAGTATTATATAGGTATAGTAGATATATGGGGCACTGATGTGTGCGCTGTGTGGCAGTATTATATAGGTATAGTAGATATATGGGGCACTGATGTGTGCGCTGTGTGGCAGTATTATATAGGTATAGTAGATATATGGGGCACTGATGTGTGCGCTGTGTGGCAGTATTATGTGGGTATTGTAGATATATGGGGCACTGATGTGTGCGCTGTGTGGCAGTATTATATAGGTATAGTAGATATATGGGGCACTGATGTGTGCGCTGTGTGGCAGTATTATATAGGTATAGTAGATATATGGGGCACTGATGTGTGCGCTGTGTGGCAGTATTATATAGGTATTGTAGATATATGGGGCACTGATGTGTGCGCTGTGTGGCAGTATTATATAGGTATAGTAGATATATGGGGCACTGATGTCTGCGCTGTGTGGCAGTATTATATAGGTATTGTAGATATATGGGGCACTGATGTGTGCGCTGTGTGGCAGTATTATATAGGTATAGTAGATATATGGGGCACTGATGTGTGCGCTGTGTGGCAGTATTATATAGGTATTGTAGATATATGGGGCACTGATGTGTGCGCTGTGTGGCAGTATTATATAGGTATTGTAGATATATGGGGCACTGATGTGTGCGCTGTGTGGCAGTATTATGGGGGCACTGTGGTAATGACATTTTCTATGTGGTGCAGTGGACGCTCATTCTGGGACACAAGAACTTTGAGGTCTCTCTATACCGTGATGTCAGGGTGGACAGGTTTAGGGACCGTATAATGCTCCTGGCTTTCTACCTCCCTTTTTGCTCCCATTAGTCCTGGACCAGATGTTCCCTGTGGTCAGGCAGAGGTTAATTGCTGTGTATTATGTGCAGGGTAGGATGAGATCTGCAAACCCTCAGCTGCTCATATTATATAGGACACTATGTGACAGCCGGTCTCACATGGGGAAGAGAATCGCCAAAAGGAAGTAACAGAAGTAAGAAAAGACACAACAAGTAAAATCAAACGAAGCCGGAATCAAATAGAAAATGACACTGACGACGATATAAGAAACGTATCCAACATCAGCAATATTTCCGCATCTGGAATCATTTGTAGATCATAAATAGAGGAACAGTAAAAGACCTGCGGGTTTGTGCAGTGACATCTGGAGGGGGACGCCATGGGGTGCCGTAGATCTACCCACATACTGAATGGCTGTGTATTGGCCGGGGATCTGAGCTCTCAGCATCTAGTGGAGGCCGGGCCCCGGGTGCCATTAGTGTCCCTCTCCTGACCACGGCTGGAAAGATCTGCTCCACTGTGAAGGCCGCCATGAAGCTCTCAGCGCATTGTCACTCAGCAGGTCTGGGGGAAGCGGCCCCGGAGGATGTGAGCGCTGAAGTGGACGATTAACACCCCCATCATCCTGCCGGCAGATTACACTACAAATCACATCAGTGTGGAGCAAAGCCCAGACTGAATGCGACCTTCACTCAGGTACAGAGGCCACGAGATGTCACCCACCGTGCAAGCACTGCTTCATCTAAGGTGTGAAATGACATAAAGATACTGGATTATCGGAGGTATAAGAAGAGGTACAGGTGCAGGGTAATCTGAGGTATAAGAGGAGGTACAGGTTCAGGGTAATCTGAGGTATAAGAGGAGGTACAGGTGCAGGGTAATCTCAGGTATAAGAAGAGGTACAGGTGCAGGGTAATCTGAGGTATAAGAGGAGGTACAGGTGCAGGGTAATCTGAGGTATAAGAAGAGGTACAGGTGCAGGGTAATCTCAGGTATAAGAGGAGGTACAGGTGCAGGGTAATCTGAGGTATAAGAGGTACAGGTGCGGGATAATCTGAGGTATAAGAGGAGGTACGGGTGCAGGGTAATCTCAGGTATAAGAGGAGGTACAGGTGCAGGATAATCTCAGGTATAAGAGGAGGTACAGGTGCAGGATAATCTGAGGTATAAGAGGAGGTACAGGTGCAGGGTAATCTGAGGTATAAGAGGAGGTACAGGTGCGGGATAATCTCAGGTATAAGAGGAGGTACAGGTGCAGGGTAATCTGAGGTATAAGAGGTACAGGTGCGGGATAATCTGAGGTATAAGAGGAGGTACAGGTGCAGGGTAATCTCAGGTATAAGAGGAGGTACGGGTGCAGGGTAATCTCAGGTATAAGAGGTACAGGTGCAGGGTAATCTCAGGTATAAGAGGAGGTACAGGTTCAGGGTAATCTGAGGTATAAGAGGTACAGGTGCAGGATAATCTGAGGTA
>NW_024400986.1:0-12023 GCF_905171765.1 Bufo bufo
TAGTTGCAGTGCTGTTATAACAAAGAATGGTTGGCTGGATGCAGCCTTCAAAAATTAGACCTTTACATGGCCAGATGTTTCTAGTCGCAGTGTAAATTGTCATAACGAAGAAAAGGGTGAGTGGATGCAGCCTGAAAAAACTAGACCTTTACGTGGCCAGATGCTCGTAGTCAAAGTGCTGTCATAACATAGAATGGTTGGCTGGATGCAGCCTAAAAAAAAATTACCTTTACGTGGACAAATGCTCGTAGTCACAATGCTAAGTGTTATAACAAAAAATGGTTGGCTTGGCTTGTTGGGGTCAAGTCTAGAAATGTTCTCCCTTTTACTAGAGAGCAGCATAATTAGAGTGGATTAAGGCTGAGTAAAATATTAGTGGCATGTGGCTGCAACATGAGCAGCAGAGGTAGAAAACTGGCATGGCAGCAGATCGGCTTTTTATGGATAGAAGTAGTAGTAGAGACAGATGCAAAGTAGTGGTGGCAGTAGGGAATCAGCAGCACAGAGTGATAGCTGCAATGGTGATGGTGGTGGGTGCCAAAAACAACAGCAGTTGTTATATGGTACATGTTGGCAGGCAGATGGCAGCAGTGCCATGATGGTGGCTGTGGCATGATGACAGCAGCAGCAAGTGCAGTCATCGTAAGGAAGATGATGGTTGGCAGGCAACATTATGGTAGCTAGGAAGACAGCAAGAGTGGCAAGATGAGACACCGTCAGCAAGGACAGAGCTACTCCTCAAGAGGACGATGGAGGCTGGGCAGGAAAGACCAAGAGCATAGTGGGCCAATTCAGGACACTGTTGCAATTTGCCTGCCCAGAAGTTCAGAGGGCCGAGGACAGGCTTTGCGAGACAAAGTCCAGGTAGGGCTGAACCTGGTCATTGAGGCGGCTGGACTGGGCTTTTTGACTTGCCTGAGCCTGGTGTTGGACATAAAAAAACCTGCTCCATCATGTTGAGTAGGCTGAACTGGCTGCTGCTACTGCTTCTGCTTGTGGCAGGAAGAGGGTGACTCTGGGGAAGGGGCTAAGATGGGCCCCTATTTCAGACACGCAGGTGGTAGGCAGATGCTGGCCGGAAGCTGCGGCAAGGTTCTTACACAGTGTTTCCAGATAATAAGCTTATTTATCTTCCTCATGCTCCTCCAACACTGTCTCCGCCTCCTTATTCCCCTCCTCTAGTTGAAGCTCCTCATCCACAAATGTCAAAAATAAAAACTTGGAAATAGTATATTGGAATATAACATGTATAATGGTTCAGCAGAAACTGTTTATGGATATAAAAATTTCCCTCTGAATCCTGTGATTCATGATAGATGTGGTCTTTGGTCTCTGTACATCAGCTTACATTAGGGAATAATGTTATACAATAAAAAAATCTGAGCTTTGTTAACATTAGGTAACACCAATGTCATTTGATTTATTGTATCTGTGCAGTTATGTGATTAAATGCTTCAGGCTCATTAGTTTGCATTATAATTGCGAAGTGAAGCAAATGCCAAAGATAAGTACAATTTTCTAATGGATACCCAACAGCTCTATATAGTGCATTTGTAAAGTCTTCAGACCCTTTCACTTCTTTTGCAATTTTGTTATGTTGCGGCCTTGTGCTAAAATGAAATGAAAAGTTTAGATTTCACCCCATCATTCTGCACTTCATACCCCATAATGAAAAAGTGAAAACAGAATGTTCAAAATCTTTGCTAAAATATTGACATAAGTATTCAGACCCTTTACTCATTACTTATTTGAAGCACTTTTGGGAGCGATTACAGCTAGAGATGAGCGAATCAAAGCTGACGATGTGGGGGGAGGGGGGGGCGGAGCCTGCGCCGGAGCTGTGAGGTAGCATGAAGTGAGGCTCTGCTGCGATCGTATCCCTTTCAGCTTTAATACAGCGGCACTTAAGCTTGAAAATTCTCAAAATAGGTGGCCCCAGACCCACTGAAGCCCAGGGAAACAGCAAGGCTCAAGCTAGTGGAGAATCTATGGATAAATTCATTAAAAAAGCCGCTCAGATGCATGTGGCTAAAGAAAGCAAGATGGCGCCCGGAACACCGAAAGCAGACGGGAGCGCACAGAAACATACAGCGGCAGCTGAAAAGGTAAGGGAGGGCTCCCCTGAGGCCGATACCTTACCCATTTCTAGAGCATTCCTGAAAGATGCCTTGCTGGAAGCACTGGAACCGCTCAGATCAGATCTCACCTCAATAAAAGAGGACATGCGTCACATTGGGAGGAGGGTTGAGACGCTGGAAGACAACCAGTCTGCTATTATAACACATCAGAGTGCCGTCTCTTCCACACTGACCCTGCATCAGGCACATATGAACTCCCTCTATACGCTCCTGGAAGATCATGAAAATAGGAGCAGACGGAATAATCTAAGGTTCAGGGGCATACCTGAGTCTGTGGGCCCATCTGAGATCCCAGAAGCCGTCATAAATATCTGTTTGCAACTGTTGGGCCCGGATTCATCTCATGAAATCATTATTGAGAGGGCACACAGGGCACTAAGACCCAAGCCTAGACCAGCAGAACCTCCAAGAGATGTCATCTGCAAATTTTTGCATTACCCAGTTAAAGAAGCGATCCTTAACAAGTTTAGAAGTATGCAACATCTAATTTTGGAGGACAGTCCTATCACCATATATCAAGATTTAGCCCAATCCACTTTAAAAAAAAGGAGGGCATTGAAACCGCTTACGGATTGGCTCCGCAACAAAAAAATTCTATATAAGTGGCTATTTCCGTTCGGGCTGTCATTTTTATATGATGGGCAACGTATCTCTATATCCTCCTTCACAGACCTGCCTAAAGCATATGATATTTTGCAAGTCGACAACCTACCCATTGAGAACTGGGACTACATTCAATGTAATAACCCACTTCCAGTACTTCCACCTGCTGACCTATGGGAAACTCCTCGTCCAGGCAAGCCTCAAAGAACCAGGAGAGGCCGACACTCCACTCCAAGAAGACTTCCACTTCACGATGCATGAAGGACTCAAGGCTTAAGTTTAAGTTTTGCTTGATATTCATTATGTTTACCTGATATAGTCTATCACCTAAATAGTACCAAAGAAAAGTTTATCCCTAAGTAGAGTATAACACTCTATTTTAAGTTAAGGTTTACCTTTACTAAGTGCCAAATAGAAATAACTATGAGGGAACGGAAATCTGTCACATTACAATGTGTACACGTACCCACCATTACCACTCTTGGAGTAATTACACTCTAAGGTTATTGATCTTAATAACTGTTCAGTTTTTCTTATTGTTTTCACTGTTGTTTATACTTTATTGTTGGTTCCATGACAGGTACCATGAGAAATCATCCTTATTCCATCAGAAAGAAGAGGGGCACTTCTGCGGCCCTATATCTCCGCCCTGGATGGCTAAGTACAAAAAAAAAGCACACAAAAATACACATCTTATGTTTAAAATCTTTAGCGGTACACACTCAGTCATTCTATTACCAGATGGCTGACATGTGCATTGCTTCATTTAACGTTAAGGGTTTTAACGACCCATCGAAACGTAGCCAAGTGTTCTCCTTTGCTAAAAAAGAAGGCTGCTCAATATTAATGCTCCAAGAGACGCATTTTAAATTTAATAAATACCCGGACCTATCCCGTTCTTTGTACCCACATTGGTTCCACTGTGGCTCGAATTCAGCAGCATCCAGAGGCGTGAGCATAGGGTTCCGGAGGGGGCTGCCTTTTACATACATATCACATGTCCAGGATGTAGATGGCAGATATTTAATGTTAAAGGGAAAGGTGGCTAACCAAACTTATACATTTGCAAACGTCTACACTCCAAATGTTAACCAGATCTCGTGGCTGAGTGAGACACTTACACTTCTGGAATCATTTAAAGAGGGGGTAGTGGTGTTTGGAGGTGATCTGAATTTAACGATGGACCCTTCTTTGGACTCATCGTCTAAAAAATCAGCCCTTTCTAATAGAGCAATGAGACACTTGAAGAATAAATTACATCAAGGTGCCCTTTATGACATATGGCGTATTCATAATCCCTCCAGGCAGGACTACACCTTTTTCTCTCACCCTCATAACTCATACCAAAGGCTTGACTATATATTTATGTCAAAAGAACATCTTAATCTGTGTTCCCAAGCCTATATAGGTGATATAATCCTATCCAACCATGCACCAGTTTTCATTAAAATTCAAGCCCCTTCATTGGAACCCAAAGCCTTCAGGTGGTGACTTAATGAACAGTTGATTTCCACAGAAGAGAATAGAAATTGCACTCAAAAGATTATGGAGGAATTCTTCTCCTTCAACTCCCGCCCCGAGACTTCCACCCATATATTATGGGACACCAACAAGGCCTATATGAGAGGCCAGTTTATTAATATGGGGTCTAGAATTAAAAAAGAAAGGAAAAAAAAGGTAGAAGATCTCTTAAACCAGATCCTTATTAGACTCACATTTGAAGGAGCTCCTAGATAGGAAAAATACACTAAAGAACTTACTTAATGCAGCATCAGCTAAGTATTACCTCCATGCGCAGTATAAATACTATGCGCATGGAGATAAAGCCTCTAAGTTCATGATGCAACGTATTAAACAAAGAAGGTCTCAGAATTACATACATAAAATCAGAGGTTCTGAGGGGGAAGTAGTATCCTCCACAAAAGAGATAGCTAAACGGTTTCAAAAGTTTTATTATTCCCTATACAATATAAAAAAAGAGGATAAGGGAACTGATACCCCCCTTCCCCATCCCCTGAGGGAAACAGTAACCCCCTTTTTGGAATCCCTTGCCCTGCCGACCCTGTCGGATTCTCAAGCTCAGATATTACAGGCTCCCTTTGAGATGGAAGAGTTACTATCGGCAATCAAACAACTCCCTAATGGGAAGAGTCCTGGACCTGATGGTTATCCAGCATTATATTATCGCACTTTTCAGAATATTTTAGGTCCATACCTCATCCCCATATTTAATTGCTCCCTGTCTGGTGTTCCATTATCCATAGATATGACTAGAGCACATATCACACTGATTCCAAAGGAGGGGAAAGATAGCTCCCACTGCTCTAACTATCGCCCAATTTCCCTATTGAATCTAGACCTGAAGTTATTAGCCAAAATGTTAGCCACACGTTTGTTCTCCTTCCTTCCATATTTAATCAAAAATGACCAAGTGGGCTTTGTCCGTGGTAGGGAGGGCAGAGATAATACTGCGAAGGTATTAAATGCAATTTACTTTGCAAAAAAGTCAAAAAAATCTCTGATTCTCCTTACCACGGATGCAGAAAAAGCTTTTGATAGGGTTAGTTGGGAGTATATGAGAGAAGTTCTTAGAACTTTTAAGACACCTGACCCGTTTATTAATGCTATTTTCTCCCTGTATACCCATGCCTCAGCAACCATCATTATTAACGATACTTTATCCCCTTCTTTTGACATCAGAAATGGCACCAGACAGGGATGCCCTCTCTCACCTTTGCTATTTGTGCTTATAATGGAAACTCTGCTCCAGGCTATTAGGTTGGAAAAAGGGATTGAAGGCATAAAGATAAATGTATTGGAACATAAGGTAGCTGCCTTCGCAGACAATCTGCTAATTATGAATACTAACCCAACCATAGCTTTACCTTTGATATATAAGATATTGGAACAATTTAGCTCTTACTCTAACTTCAAAATCAACATGAGCAAATCACACATCATCAGTATAGATCTTCCAAACTCAATTAGAGACACATTGAGGGCAAGCTCCCCCTTTAATTGGGACGCTCCATATATTACATACCTAGGAGTCAAAATTAGCCCGGATCCGTCCTCTCTCTTTAGACTTAACTATTCTCCTCTCCTTCAGTCTATCTCTGATCAACTAGCTGGGTTTAAGTATCCAATGTTATCATGGTTTGGAAGAAAAAATATTGTAACCTCATTGGTCTTACAAAGATTAACTTATTTGCAGCAAGTATTACCGATCCCAGTTCCCAAAACATACTATACCAAACTTGAGCGACATATTGGCACATTTATTTGGGCCGGGAAAAAGGCACGACTAGCTCGCTCTGTTCTTTGCAGACCTAAGGCCAACGGAGGTATAGGTTACCTAACCCAGAATTGTATGGGAGAGCTGTGATATTATCTAGATTAGTAGATTGGATGACATATCCAAGCTCTAAACCCTGGGTCTCCATGGAGCGGGGCGACCTGGGTTCGTTTCCTTCGGGTCTCCTGGTGGGAGCAAAATATTTTCCACCCCTGGATAAGCCCCTTAACCCTTTGGTCAAATCAACGATTGAGACATGTAAATGGTTCCAACAATCACAATATGCAATTCCACTGCCCTCACCATTGATACAAATAAAAGATATAGTAGCCTTTGCCCCGTCCACATTAAGAGATTGCCTACCAACTTCAGTCCGAAACTCCACACTGTCTCTTGGCTCGTTCTTTTACGTAAATGGAGAAGTTTTGAACAGTGAAAATATATTAATAATTTTCCCAGAATGCAAACAATTTCCCTTCTTATTGTCTTTTATAAGCTGCTTTATATCTAAAAATATCACTTTGAACGACTTATTACGCCCCTTGACTTGGTTTGAGGGTATACTTGATGACCAGTCTAAACACACTAAACTAATTTCCCAAATTTATAAAAAATTAAGTACACCAGTGTCAATGACTAAACCAGCATTTATAGGTCTCTGGGAAAGAGATCTGGAATGTAACTTCACCCAGGCTGAAATCTCAAAGCTACTATTAATACCACATAAATCATCTAGGTGCATCCGTATCCAAGAAAATGGATATAAGATATTAACAAGATGGTATAAGACTCCAGAGGTCACTTGTCACTATAACCCTAACAACACGAATACGTGCTGGCGATGTAATAAAGAAAAGGGCTCATTCTTTCATATATGGTGGACATGCCCAATACTGCAAAAATGATGGAATGATATTTTTTCCAAAGCAAACATAATCTGCGAAGTAAACATTCCTATTTCTCCCCAACTAGCATTGTTGGGATCACCCCCATCTAATACAAAATTAATACCGACTAGGTTATTTCAAACTTTATTAAGTGCGGCACGATTATTGATTCCTAAATTTTGGTTATCAGAGGAAATTCCTTCCTTATCTCAATGGATAGGGAAGATAGACCAGCTAAGTAGATTTGAAGAAATTGCTGCCTGGGAAAGCAGGAGAATACATTTATATAAGGTCCAATGGAAAAAATGGTTTGCGTATAGAGACACAAACACTCCAAGTACCACTCAATCTGATGTCCTTCTGGAATAAATCTAATTAGTGGAACTGCGCTCTAATATAACCCGTATATGTACTCTAAATGCTGATAAGAGTCTGTTTGCTTTTTAGTACTTCACATCCTATGGAATAGATGTAAAATCCTGTCATACCACTTGTTATGTGATGTTATTCATATGTCTTCATTTGATTCCAGTATATATTTTTTCAAACTAAACATATGTAATGATTTAATTTTCAATAAAAAAAAAATAAAAAAAAATAAAAAGCTGACGATGTGGAATTCAATCTGAATTTCAGGAAAAATTCGATTCACAACGAATGCAAATTTACTTGCGCTTTGTGGTAACGAATGACAATTTTCCTAAAATGGCGGCAGCACGTGTGAAGATTGAGGACATGGGGCAAGTGTTATGACTAAGAACTAAATGTTCGAAATGCGTAAACTGCTGTTGGAGTGAGAGGATTTGTATAAATTTTGTTACCACAAATAAAGAAACAAACAACACAACAATATCATAGTGCTGGAACTATCTTCTTTGCCTATAGTATGGGGAAAGGAATTATGGGAAGGCGGGATCACCCAGATTGACATGCCTGCATACAGCCAATCAGCAGCCCGCCAGCCCTGTGATGTCACAGCCCTATAAATACAGCAGCCATGTTAGATTCTTCCATTTTCCAGTGTTCAGAGTGCAGGGACAGACGTGTGAAGGCGCTAGGGACAGCAAGTGGAAAAACAATTGTGGAACAAAAACTGAAAAAATTATTTATAAGTGCAGGCAAAGGATAGGAATAATTTCACAGCATCTTAGTGCAGGGACAGACGCCAGAAGTCGCTAGGAACATTAATAGGAAAGTGATTTACAAGTGCAGAGAAGGTTATTTGGGGATCCAAATAGTCATTAGATAGCTGTGTCATTCCAGCTTTTTGTTATTGGGCTGCAGGTGTTATGTTGAAAAGCTTTTAGTGGCTTAAATCATAGTATCTTATTCAGTATGACAAGAAAAATATATACACATTTCACTTCTGCAGGTATTTCTGTTGAAAGCGTATAGGGGCGTATTTCAGTACAACAAGAAAAATACACTGCTCAAAAAAATAAAGGGAACACTTAAACAACACAATGTAACTCCAAGTCAATCACACGTCTGTGAAATCAAACTGTCCACTTAGGAAGCAACACTGAGTGACAATCAATTTCACATGCTGTTGTGCAAATGGGATAGACAACAGGTGGAAATTATAGGCAATTAGCAAGACACCCCCAATAAAGGAGTGGTTCTGCAGGTGGTGACCACAGACCACTTCTCAGTTCCTATGCTTCCTGGCTGATGTTTTGGTCACTTTTGAATGCTGGCGGTGCTTTCACTCTAGTGGTAGCATGAGACTGAGTCTACAACCCACACAAGTGGCTCAGGTAGTGCAGATTATCCAGGATGGCACATCAATGCGAGCTGTGGCAAGAAGGTTTGCTGTGTCTGACAGCGTAGTGTCCAGAGCATGGAGGCGCTACCAGGAGACAGGCCAGTACATCAGGAGACGTGGAGGAGGCCGTAGGAGGGCAACAACCCAGCAGCAGGACCTCTACCTTCGCCTTTGTGCAAGGAGGAACAGGAGGAGCACTGCCAGAGCCCTGCAAAATGACCTCCAGCAGGCCACAAATGTGCATGTGTCTGCTCAAACGGTCAGAAACAGACTCCATGAGGGTGATATGAGGGCCCGACGTCCACAGGTGGGGGTTGGGCTTACAGCCCAACACCGTGCAGGACGTTTGGCATTTGCCAGAGAACAGCAAGATTGGCAAATTCGCCACTGGCGCCCTGTGCTCTTCACAGATGAAAGCAGGTTCACACTGAGCACATGTGACAGACGTGACAGAGTCTGGAGACACCATGGAGAACCTTCTGCTGCCTGCAACATCCTCCAGCATGACCGGTTTGGCATTGGGTCAGTAATGGTGTGGGGTGATATTTCTTTGGAGGGCCGCACAGCCCTCCATGTGCTCGCCAGAGGTAGCCTGACTGCCATTAGGTACCGAGATGAGATCCTCAGAGCCATTGTGAGACTATATGCTTGGGTTGGCCTTGGGTTCCTCCTAATGCAAGACAATGCTAGACCTCATGTGGCTGGAGTGTGTCAGCAGTTCCTGCAAGACGAAGGCATTGATGCTATGGACTGGCCCGCCCGTTCCCCAGACCTGAATCCAATTGAGCACATCTGGGACATCATGTCTTGCTCTATCCACCAACGTCACGTTGCACCACAGACTGTCCAGGAGTTGGCAGATGCTTTAGTCCAGGTCTGGGAGGAGATCCCTCGGCAGACCGTCTGCCACCTCATCAGGAGCATGCACAGGCGTTGTAGGGAGGTCATACAGGCACGTGGAGGCCACACACACTACTGAGCCTCATTTTGACTTGTTTTAAGGACATTACATCAAAGTTGGATCAGCCTGTAGTGTGTTTTTCCACTTTAATTTTGAGTGTGACTCCAAATCCAGACCTCCATGGGTTGAAAAATATGATTTCCATTTTTTAATTTTTGTGTGATTTTGTTGTCAGCACATTCAACTATGTAAAGAACAAAGTATTTCAGAAGAATATTAAATTAATTCATACCTAGGATGTGTTATTTTTGTGTTCCCCATTTTTTTGAGCAGTGTATATATGCACTGCACTGTTGCAGTTATTTCTGTTGAAAGTATATAGGGGCGTAGTTCAGTACAACAAAAATATATTCTCAGTTCACTTCAGCAGATATTTCCATTGAAAGCGTATAGAGGCGTATTTAAGTACAACAAGAAAAATATATATTCACTGCACTGTTACAGTTATTTCAGTTGAAATTGTATAAGAGCGTATTTCAGTACCACAAGAAAAATATATACGCACTGCACTGTTGCAGCCATTTCTGGTGAAACGTATTGGGGCGTATTTCAGTAAAAAAAAATATACCGTATTTTGCCCTATAAGATGCACGTTTTCCCCCCCAAAAGTGGGGTGGAAATAGCAATGTGTCTTAT
The DNA here is from genome assembly GCF_905171765.1 of Bufo bufo. Taxonomy (NCBI): domain Eukaryota; kingdom Metazoa; phylum Chordata; class Amphibia; order Anura; family Bufonidae; genus Bufo; species Bufo bufo. Next base: position 10,286 of record NW_024400986.1, read on the forward strand.
GGGGCGAATGCTGCATTTTGCCAAATTTTCAATGATACGCCGATCAGCTGAGAGGGAGGAGGGGCTGGGGGCTGGCATTTGCTTTTATAATGACACCGGGGCCCGTGCAGTGAATTTATTCTACTACACGGGCCCCGCGTACTGTATATAATCATATCTGTAATTGTTAATGTATAAATTCTGGGTAATTAGCGCCTGTATACTTACAAGCACTCGGTAGCAGAGAGGAGGGATGAGGCAGGCCGGGAGGACGGGCGCTGGCAGCGTGAGTCACTACGTCACGTGCCTGCGCCGCCCACTTTATGAATGAAGCAGGTGGCGTGGGCGCATGACGTAGTGACTCACGCTACCAGCGCCCATCCTCCCGGCCTGCCTCCTCTCTGCTACCGAGTGCTTGTAAGTATACAGGCGCTGATTACCCAGAATTTTTATACATTAACAATTACAGATACGATTATATACAGTGAGCGGGGCCCGTGTATTAGAATACAGTCACTGCACGGGCCCCGCTGTCATTATAAAAGCAGATGCGACCCCCACCCCCTGTATTGGGGGTCATTCACACTACAGGGACACTGTTATGGAGGGGATATGTGGATGACACAGAGCATAAGATGCTATATATGTGTCATCCACAGATCCCCCTCTAACAATGTCATCCACAGATCCCCATAACAGTGCCATCCAGAGTCCCCAATAAGAGCCATCCAGAGATCCCCATAACAGTGTCACCCACAGATCCCTCATAACAGTATCACCCACAGATCCGCCATAACAGTGTCACCAACAGATCCCCCATAACAGTGTCACCAACAGATCCCTAATAACAGTGTCACCCACAGACCCCCCATAACAGTGTCACCCACAGATCCCCATGACAGTGCGCCATCCACAGACCCCCATAACAGTGTGTCATCCACAGATCCCCCATAATAGTGTCATCCACAGACCACCATTAGTTCAAAACCCACCAAAATCACACCTTTTGGCTAAAACTATTTTTTCTCTTATTTACCTCCTCAAAAAAGGTCTTATGGGACGGTGCGTCTTATAGGGCAAAAAATATGTTATATATACGCACTGCACTGTTGCAGATATTTCTGGTGAAAGCGTATAGAGGCTTATTTTTGAACTACAAGAAAAATATATACACACTTCACTCTTTGATTGTATTCTGGTCAAAGCGTATAGTGGTCTACTTCAGTCCAACAAGAAAAATATATACGCACTGCACTGTTGCAGTTATTTCTTCTTAAAGTGTATAGGAAGGTATTGCAGTAAAAAAAAAATAAAAAAAAAAAATATATATATATATATATATATATACAGTATATATGTACAGCACTCTTGCAGTTATTTCTGGTGAAGGAGTATACAGGCGTATTTCTAAACTGCAAGAAAAATATATACGCACTTCCCTATTTTATTGTTTTCTGGTCAAAGCGTATAGTGGTCTACTTCAGTCCAACAAGAAAAATATATACACACTGCGCAGTTGCAGTTAATTCTGTTTAAAGCGCATAGGGGTGTATTACAGTAAAAAAGAAAAATATATACTCACTGCACTGTTGCAGATATTTCTGGTGAAAGGTTATAGGGGCGTATTTCAGTACAACAAGAAAAATATATTCACAGTTCACTGCTGCAGTTATTTCTGGTGAAAGCGTATAGGGGCATATTTCACTACAACAAGTAAAAAATATATACACACTGCACTATTGCAGTTATTTCTAGTGAA
>NW_024400987.1:0-12334 GCF_905171765.1 Bufo bufo
GCCTCTTGTCACTCTCATTTTACACCCCCCCTCTCCCTCCCTCCCTTCCTCCCTTCCTTGTCACCTCTAATGTAGCGTGGCCGAGCTCTGTTCGGCCCGCGGTACAGGAGCATTTGTTTCCTGTACCTGGCCGGACTGAAAGGAAGTGCACACTAAGTGAGAACTTCCTGTCAGTCCGGCCGGGTACAGGAAACAAAAGCTCCTGTACCGCGGGCCGAACAGAGCTCGGCCACGCTACATTAACAACAGCAGTAGCACAGAGCAGACACAGCAGGCTGCGCAGCACTGAGCCGGCGGCCGGAGATTCTTTAGAGCGGCAAGCGCTCAGGAGGCGCAGCATGAGGGGCGCCGCCGGCCGGCCGCCCGAACTTATATAACCAACTTTTTATCTTTTTTTTTTTTACACCGCAAAAGGTCGCCCCCTGCTAAATGGCGCCCTAGGCAACTGCCTAAGTCGCCTTACTGGTGGCGCCGGCCCTGGTCATAGCAGAGAATCAGGCTTCAAGTCATAGCAGAGAATCAGGCTTCATGTCATAGCAGAGAATCAGGCTTCAAGTCATAGCAGAGAATCAGGCTTCATGTCACAGCAGAGAATCAGGCTTCACGTCACCCACCACTGGAACAGGCCATTGTCAGATATTTAGGCCCCGGCACCCAGACAGAGGAGAGAGGTCCCATAGCAGAGAATCAGGCTTCATATCATAGCAGAGAATCAGGCTTCACGTCACCCACCACTGGAACAGGCCATTGTCAGATATTTAGGCCCTGGCACCCAGACAGAGGAGAGAGGTCCCATAGCAGAGAATCAGGCTTCATGTCATAGCAGAGAATCAGGCTTCAAGTCATAGCAGAGAATCAGGCTTCAAGTCATAGCAGAGAATCAGGCTTCACGTCACCCACCACTGGAACAGGCCATTGTCAGATATTTAGGCCCCGGCACCCAGACAGAGGAGAGATGTCCCATAGCAGAGAATCAGGCTTTATGTCATAGCAGAGAATCAGGCTTCATGTCACCCACCACTGGAACAGGCCATTGTCAGATATTTAGGCCCCGGGACCCAGACAGAGGAGAGAGGTCCCATAGCGGAGAATCAGGCTTCATGTCATAGCAGAGAATCAGGCTTCATGTCATAGCAGAGAATCAGGCTTCACGTCACCCACCACTGGAACAGGCCATTGTCAGATATTTAGGCCCCGGCACCCAGATAGAGGAGAGAGGTCCCATAGCAGAGAATCAGGCTTTATGTCACCCACCACTGGAACAGGCCATTGTCAGATATTTAGGCCCCGGCACCCAGACAGAGGAGAGAGGTCCCATAGCAGAGAATCAGGCTTCATGTCATAGCAGAGAATCAGGCTTCAAGTCATAGCCAGGGCCGTTGCAAGGATTTTTGCCGCCCCGGCAAAATAAAAATTGCCCCCCCCCCCCCCCCTTATCAGATGATCTGCCCATATCATGACATCACATATGTTCCACCCCTTTCTCAGCTTTTAAATTAAAAGAACTGCTATGTTTCCCTTACGGTTAATCCAGCTTCTTGTAGCTGTCTCTTTTTGTGGAACGGAATTGCGGACCCATAAAATTCCGATCCTGAAAAAAATAGAACATGTCCTATTCTTGTCCGCAATAGCGGACAAGAATAGGCATATTCTCTTAGTGCCGGCAATGTGTGGTCCGCAAAATGCGGAACGCACATTGCCGCTGTCCGTGTTTTGTGGATCCGCAAAACACACACGGATGTGTGAATGGACCCTAAATGTGAGGTAAATTAGTTTCCAATGTAGTAATAATAACTAAACAATTACATAATAAACATATTGCATTGTCTACTTACCACCAGGACAATAAGATGATCTGGTCTCTGGCTGCAGTCTGGCTCTTGGTCTGGCTCTGGGGACTCCCTTGTCACTCTCTTCTCCCCCCTCCCTCCCTTGTCACTCTCCCCCCTCCCTTGTCACTCTCTTCTCTCCCCCTCCCTTGTCACTCTCTCCCCCCCTCCCTTGTCACTCTCTCCCCCCCTCCCTTGTCACTCTCTTCCCCCCTCCCTCCCTTGTCACTCTCATTTCCCCCCCTCCCTTGTCACTCTCATTCTACCCCCCCACCTTGTCACTCTCATTTTACCCCCCCTGTCACTCTCATTTTACCCCCCCTTGTCACTCTCATTTTACCCCCCCTTGTCACTCTCATTTTATCCCCCCTTGTCACTCTCATTTTAACCCCCCCCTTGTCACTCTCATTTTACCCCCCCCTTGTCGCTCTCATTTTACCCCCCCTTGTCACTCTCATTTTACACCCCCCCCTTGTCACTCTCCTTTTACACCCCCCCTTGTCACTCTCATTTTACCCCGCCCCCTTGTCACTCTCATTTTACACCCCCCCCCCTTGTCACTCTCATTTTACACCCCCCCCTTGTCACTCTCATTTTACACCCCCCCTCCCTTGTCACTCTCATTTTACCCCCCCTTGTCACTCTCATTTTACCCCCGCTTGTCACTCTCATTTTACACCCCCCTCCCTTGTCACTCTCATTTTACACCCCCCCCTTGTCACTCTCATTTTACACCGCCCTCCCTTGTCACTCTTATTTTACACCCCCCCTCCCTTGTCACTCTCATTTTACCCCCCCTCTTGTCACTCTCATTTTACACCCCCCCTCCCTCCCATCCTCCCTTCCTTTTAACCTCTAATGTAGCGTGGCCGAGCTCTGTTCGGCCCGCGGTACAGGAGCATTTGTTTCCTGTACCTGGCCGGACTGAAAGGAAGTGCACACTAAGTGCGAACTTCCTGTCAGTCCGGCCGGGTACAGGAAACAAAAGCTCCTGTACCGCGGGCCGAACAGAGCTCGGCCACGCTACATTAACAACAGCAGTAGCACAGAGCAGACACAGCAGGCTGCGCAGCACTGAGCCGGCGGCCGGAGATTCTTTAGAGCAGCAAGCGCTCAGGAGGCGCAGCATGAGGGGCGCCGCCGGCCGGCCGCCCAGACTTATATAACCAACTTTTTATCTTTTTTTTTTTACACCGCAAAAGGGCGCCCCCTGCTAAATGGCGCCCTAGGCGACTGCCTAAGTCGCCTTACTGGTGGCGCCGGCCCTGGTCATAGCAGAGAATCAGGCTTCAAGTCATAGCAGAGAATCAGGCTTCATGTCATAGCAGAGAATCAGGCTTCAAGTCATAGCAGAGAATCAGGCTTCATGTCACAGCAGAGAATCAGGCTTCACGTCACCCACCACTGGAACAGGCCATTGTCAGATATTTAGGCCCCGGCACCCAGACAGAGGAGAGAGGTCCCATAGCAGAGAATCAGGCTTCATATCATAGCAGAGAATCAGGCTTCACGTCACCCACCACTGGAACAGGCCATTGTCAGATATTTAGGCCCCGGCACCCAGACAGAGGAGAGAGGTCCCATAGCAGAGAATCAGGCTTCATGTCATAGCAGAGAATCAGGCTTCAAGTCATAGCAGAGAATAAGGCTTCATGTCATAGCAGAGAATCAGGCTTCACGTCACCCACCACTGGAACAGGCCATTGTCAGATATTTAGGCCCCGGCACCCAGACAGAAGAGAGATGTCCCATAGCGGAGAATCAGGCTTCATGTCATAGCAGAGAATCAGGCTTCAAGTCATAGCAGAGAATCAGGCTTCACGTCACCCACCACTGGAACAGGCCATTGTCAGATATTTAGGCCCCGGCACCCAGATAGAGGAGAGAGGTTCCATAGCAGAGAATCAGGCTTTATGTCACCCACCACTGGAACAGGCCATTGTCAGATATTTAGGCCCCGGCACCCAGACAGAGGAGAGAGGTCCCATAGCAGAGAATCAGGCTTCATGTCATAGCAGAGAATCAGGCTTCAAGTCATAGCCAGGGCCGTTGCAAGGATTTTTGCCGCCCCGGCAAAATAAAAATTGCCGCCCCCCCCCCCCCTTATCAGATGATCTGCCCATATCATGACATCACATATGTTCCACCCCTTTCTCAGCTTTTAAATTAAAAGAACTGCTATGTTTCCCTTACGGTTAATCCAGCTTCTTGTAGCTGTCTCTTTTTGTGGAACGGAATTGCGGACCCATAAAATTCCGATCCTGAAAAAAATAGAACATGTCCTATTCTTGTCCGCAATAGCGGACAAGAATAGGCATATTCTCTTAGTGCCGGCAATGTGTGGTCCGCAAAATGCGGAACGCACATTGCCGCTGTCCGTGTTTTGTGGATCCGCAAAACACACACGGATGTGTGAATGGACCCTAAATGTGAGGTAAATTAGTTTCCAATGTAGTAATAATAACTAAACAATTACATAATAAACATATTGCATTGTCTACTTACCACCAGGACAATAAGATGATCTGGTCTCTGGCTGCAGTCTGGCTCTTGGTCTGGCTCTGGGGACTCCCTTGTCACTCTCTTCTCCCCCCCCCCTCCCTTGTCACTCTCCCCCCCTCCCTTGTCACTCTCTTCTCTCCCCCTCCCTTGTCACTCTCTCCCCCCCTCCCTTGTCACTCTCTCCCCCCCTCCCTTGTCACTCTCTTCCCCCCTCCCTCCCTTGTCACTCTCATTTCCCCCCCTCCCTTGTCACTCTCATTCTACCCCCCACCTTGTCACTCTCATTTTACCCCCCCTGTCACTCTCATTTTACCCCCCCTTGTCACTCTCATTTTACCCCCCCTTGTCACTCTCATTTTATCCCCCCTTGTCACTCTCATTTTAACCCCCCCTTGTCACTCTCATTTTACCCCCCCCTTGTCACTCTCATTTTACCCCCCCCCTTGTCACTCTCATTTTACACCCCCCCTTGTCACTCTCCTTTTACACCCCCCCTTGTCACTCTCATTTTACCCCGCCCCCTTGTCACTCTCATTTTACACCCCCCCCTTGTAACTCTCATTTTACACCCCCCCTTGTCACTCTCATTTTACACCCCCCCTCCCTTGTCACTCTCATTTTACCCCCCCTTGTCACTCTCATTTTACCCCCGCTTGTCACTCTCATTTTACACCCCCCTCCCTTGTCACTCTCATTTTACACCCCCCCCCTTGTCACTCTCATTTTACACCGCCCTCCCTTGTCACTCTTATTTTACACCCCCCCTCCCTTGTCACTCTCATTTTACCCCCCCCTCTTGTCACTCTCATTTTACCCCCCCCCCCCTCCCTCCCTCCCTTCCTCCCTTCCTTTTCACCTCTAATGTAGCGTGGCCGAGCTCTGTTCGGCCCGCGGTACAGGAGCATTTGTTTCCTGTACCTGGCCGGACTGAAAGGAAGTGCACACTAAGTGCGAACTTCCTGTCAGTCCGGCCGGGTACAGGAAACAAAAGCTCCTGTACCGCGGGCCGAACAGAGCTCGGCCACGCTACATTAACAACAGCAGTAGCACAGAGCAGACACAGCAGGCTGCGCAGCACTGAGCCGGCGGCCGGAGATTCTTTAGAGCGGCAAGCGCTCAGGAGGCGCAGCATGAGGGGCGCCGCCGGCCGGCCGCCCAGACTTATATAACCAACTTTTTATCTTTTTTTTTTTACACCGCAAAAGGGCGCCCCCTGCTAAATGGCGCCCTAGGCGACTGCCTAAGTCGCCTTACTGGTGGCGCCGGCCCTGGTCATAGCAGAGAATCAGGCTTCAAGTCATAGCAGAGAATCAGGCTTCATGTCATAGCAGAGAATCAGGCTTCACGTCACCCACCACTGGAACAGGCCATTGTCAGATATTTAGGCCCCGGCACCCAGACAGAGGAGAGATGTCCCATAGCAGAGAATCAGGCTTCATGTCACAGCAGAGAATCAGGCTTCACGTCACCCACCACTGGAACAGGCCATTGTCAGATATTTAGGCCCCGGCACCCAGACAGAGGAGAGAGGTCCCATAGCAGAGAATCAGGCTTCATATCATAGCAGAGAATCAGGCTTCACGTCACCCACCACTGGAACAGGCCATTGTCAGATATTTAGGCCCCGGCACCCAGACAGAGGAGAGAGGTCCCATAGCAGAGAATCAGGCTTCATGTCATAGCAGAGAATCAGGCTTCACGTCACCCACCACTGGAACAGGCCATTGTCAGATATTTAGGCCCCGGCACCCAGACAGAGGAGAGAGGTCCCATAGCAGAGAATCAGGCTTTATGTCATAGCAGAGAATCAGGCTTCATGTCACCCACCACTGGAACAGGCCATTGTCAGATATTTAGGCCCCGGCACCCAGACAGAGGAGAGAGGTCCCATAGCAGAGAATCAGGCTTCATGTCATAGCAGAGAATCAGGCTTTATGTCACCCACCACTGGAACAAGCCATTGTCAGATATTTTTAGGCCCCAGCACCCAGACAGAGGAGAGAGGTCCCATAGCAGAGATTCAGGCTTCATGTCATAGCAGAGAATCAGGCTTCATGTCACCCAACACTGGAACAGGCCACTGTCAGATATTTTTAGGCCCCGGCACCTAGACAGAGGAGAGGTTCATTCAACTTTGGGTTGCCCCGCAATATAATGGTAAAATGAAAATAAAAAAAGGATTGAATGAGGAAGTGCCCTGGAGTACAATAATATATGGTTAAGGGGAGGTAGTTATAAATGTCTAATCTGCACAAGGGATGGACAGGTCCTGTGGGATCTATGCTTGGTTCATTTTTATGAACGTCAGCTTGTCCACATTGGCTGTACACATGCGGCTGCGTTTGTCTGTAATGACGCCCCCTGCCGTGCTGAATACACGTTCAGACAAAACGCTGGCCGCCGGGCAGGCCAGCACCTCCAAGGCATAAAAGGCTAGCTCTGGCCACGTGGACAATTTGGAGACCCAGAAGTTGAATGGGGCCGAACCATCAGTCAGTACGTGGAGGGGTGTGCACACGTACTGTTCCACCATGTTAGTGAAATGTTGCCTCCTGCTAACACGTTCCGTATCAGGTGGTGGTGCAGTTAGCTGTGGCGTGGTGACAAAACTTTTCCACATCTCTGCCATGCTAACCCTGCCCTCAGAGGAGCTAGCCATGACACAGCTGCATTGGCGACCTCTTGCTCCTCCTCTGCCTTCGCCTTGGGCTTCCACTTGTTCCCCTGTGACATTTGGGAATGCTCTCAGTAGCGCGTCTACCAACGTGCGCTTGTACTCGCGCATCTTCCTATCACGCTCCAGTGCAGGAAGTAAGGTGGGCACATTGTCTTTGTACCGGGGATCCAGCAGGGTGGCAACCCAGTAGTCCGCACACGGTAAAATGTGGGCAACTCTGCTGTCGTTGCGCAGGCACTGCAGCATGTAGTCGCTCATGTGTGCCAGGCTGTCCAGAAGTAAGGACAAGCTGTCCTCTGTGGGAGGCGTATCGTCATCGTCCTGCGTTTCCCCCCAGCCACGCACCAGTGATGGGCCCGAGCTGCGTTCGGTGCCACCCGCTGTGAACATGCTTCATCCTCATCCTCCTCCACCTCCTCCTCCTCCTCGTCCTCCAGGTCCTCCAGTAGTGGGCCCTGTCTGGCCACATTTGTACCTGGCCTCTGCTGTTTCAAAAAACTCCCTCTGAGTCACTTCTAAGAGACTGGCCTGAAAGTGCTAAAAATGACCCCTCTTCCTCCTCCTCCTCCTCCTCCTGGGCAACCTCCTCTTCCATCATCGCCCTAAGTGTTTTCTCAAGGAGTCATAGAAGTGGTATTGTAACGCTGATAACGGCGTCATCACCACTGGCCATGTTGGTGGAGTACTCGAAACAGCGCAACAGGGCACACAGGTTTCGCATGGAGGCCCAGTCATTGGTGGTGAAGTGGTGCTGTTCCGCAGTGCGACTGACCCGTGCGTGCTGCAGCTGAAACTCCACTATGGCCTGCTGCTGCTCGCACAGTCTGTCCAGCATGTGCAAGGTGGAGTTCCACCTGGTGGGCACGTCGCATATGAGGCGGTGAGTGGGAAGGCCGAAGTTACGCTGTAGCGCAGACAGGCGAGCAGCGGCAGGATGTGAACGACAGAAGCGCGCACAGACGGACCGCACTTTATGCAGCAGCTCTGACATGTCGGGGTAGTTGTGAATAAACTTCTGCACCACCAAATTCAGCACATGCGCCAGGCAAGGGATGTGCGTCAAACCGGCTAGTCCCAGAGCTGCAACGAGATTTCACCCATTATCGCACACCACCAGGCCGGGCTTGAGGCTCACCGGCAGCAACCACTCGTCGGTCTGTTGTTCTATACCCCGCCAAAACTCCTGTGCGGTGTGGGGCCTGTCCCCCAAACATATGAGTTTCAGAATGTCCTGCTGACGTTTACCCCGGGCTGTGCTGAAGTTGGTGGTGAAGGTGTGTGGCTGACTGGATGAGCAGGTGGAAGAAGAGGAGGAGGAAGCCGAGTAGGAGGAGGAGGCAACAGGAGGCAAAGAATGTTGCCCTGCGATCCTTGGCGGCTGAAGGACGTGCGCCAAACAGCTCTTCGCCTGGGGCCCAGCCACCACTACATTTACCCAGTGTGCAGTTAGGGAGATATAGCGTCCCTGGCTGTGCTTACTGGTCCACGTATCTGTGGTTAGGTGGACCTTGCCACAGATGGCGTTGCGCACTGCACACTTGATTTTATCGGATACTTGGTGTTGCAGGGAAGGCACGGCTCTCTTGGAGAAGTAGTGGCGGCTGGGAACAACATACTGTGGGACAGCAAGCGACATGAGCTGTTTGAAGCTGTCTGTGTCCACCAGCCTGAATGACAGCATTTCATAGGCCAGTAGTTTAGAAATGCTGGCATTCAGGACCAGGGATCGAGGGTGGCTAGGTGGGAATTTACTCTTTCTCTCAAATGTTTGTGAGATGGAGAGCTGAACGCTGCCGTGTGACATGGTTGAGATGCTTGGTGACGGAGGTGGTGGTGTTGGTGGTACATCCTCTGTTTGCTGGGTGGCAGGTGCCAACGTTCCTCCAGAGGCGGAGGAAGAGGCCGAGGCGGCAGCAGCAGAAGAGGTAGCAGGGGGAGCCTGAGTGAGTTCCTTGTTTTTAAGGTGTTTACTCCACTGCAGTTCATGCTTTGCATGCAGGTGCCTGGTCATGCAGGTTGTGCTAAGGTTCAGAACGTTAATGCCTTGCTTCAGGCTCTGATGGCACAGCGTGCAAACCACTCGGGTCTTGTCGTCAGAACATTGTTTGAAGAACTGCCACGCCAGGGAACTCCTTGAAGCTGCCTTTGGGGTGCTCGGTCCCAGATGGCGGTGGCCAGTAGCAGACGGACTCTCTTGGCGGCGGGTGTTCTGCTTTTGCCCACTGCTCCCTCTTTTGCTACGCTGTTGGCTCGGTCTCACCACTGCCTCTTCCTCCGAATTCTGAAAGTCAGTGGCATGACCTTCATTCCATGTGGGGTCTAGGACCTCATCGTCCCCTGCATCGTCTTCCACCCAGTCTTCCTCCCTGACCTCCTGTTCAGTCTGCACACTGCAGAAAGATGCAGCAGTTGGCACCTGTGTTTCATCATCATCAGAGACGTGCTGAGGTGGTATTCCCATGTCCTCATCATCAGGAAACATAAGTGGTTGTGCGTCAGTGCATTCTATGTCTTACACCGCTGGGGAAGGGCTAGGTGGATGCCCTTGAGAAACCCTGCCAGCAGAGTCTTCAAACAGCATAAGAGACTGCTGCATAACTTGAGGCTCAGACAGTTTCCCTGATATGCATGGGGGTGATGTGACAGACTGATGGGCTTGGTTTTCATGCGCCATCTGTGCGCTTTCTGCAGAAGACTGGGTGGGAGATAATGTGAACGTGCTGGATCCACTGTCGGCCACCCAATTGACTAATGCCTGTACCTGCTCAGGCCTTACCATCCTTAGAACGGCATTGGGCCCCACCAAATATCGCTGTAATATCTGGCTGCTACTGGGACCTGAGGTAGTTGGTTCACTAGGACGTGTGGCTGTGGCAGAACGGCCACGTCCTCTCCCAGCACCAGAGGGTCCACTAACACCACCACGACCATGTCCGCGTCCGCGTCCCTTACTAGATGTTTTCCTCATTGTTACCGTTCACCACAATAAGAAAAAAATTATTTGGCCCAATGTATTGAATTCAAATTCAGGCCTTTTTTTACAGGCACCTAACACTATCTGGCTATCTATTTAGGTACCGTATTACACTAAGACAGGCACAGCAGTAACGACAGATTTAGCTGAATATAAATTGTAGGCCTAGTATTTAGGCCCTGGATGACAGGTATCCCTTTTACGGACAGAATTAGACTTGGAAATGCACGGTAGCGTGTGAAGTTATTGAGGATGACCCTATCCGCACCTTCAATCTAATATACCCTTTTATGGATAGATTTAACCTTGGCCTGATACAGCAAAAACCACTGATTTAGGGAATTGCTAAGTTGGGAATTGTATTTCAACCCAGAACAAAAACTGTGCTTTGGCGGACACTAAATAAATTGACCAGCCACAGCAGTAACAACAGATTTAGCTGAATATAAATTGTAGGCCTAGTATTTAGGCCCTGGATGACAGGTATCCCTTTTATGGACAGAATTAGACTTGGAAATGCACGGTAGCGTGTGAAGTTACGGTTCAATCAGTATTTTATTGAAGCATATAAGTAAGTGATATAATAAGCACATCTAAATACCACTACAAAGGGAATATAATGGCCAACAGTGGCCTCACAGGTAGTTCAAAAAGTAGTAAGATCCAGATACATCCAGATATAACATAATTGACAATTGACAAACCATTAGGAACTACCAAAATTAAGATTGAGAGATAGTAGGGAATACATTTTCAAATTTCCTTATAAACAAATACAGCGAACAAAAACGAGCATGACAAGACTCGACAGACCAGGACATGACACAAACACAAGGAAGGGGGAGAGAGGGTAGAAAATGGGTTAGCCCTACTGTGAATAACACTTTATAAACCACTACCCTGAATGGTACCAGTTGACAACCAGTTAGGAAAAGAAGTGGAAGCGCGGAATTGGTTCCATGGATCCCACACCACCCAGAAGGCCGAAGTCGACACATTGTCTGAAGCACTCAGCTCCTCCATACGCACTAAGGCATCTAAAGCGTTCGACCAGGTCACTCTTAAAAGACTCTCAGTAGACCTCCACTGGCGGGGGATTATCTGCCTCATGGCCAAAATAAAAAGACGTAACGCACCTTTCTTAGATCCGCCCTGAGAACATGGATAAGAGAGCTATCGCCGGTGAGGGCACCACAGTAGCTTTCTATAAGTGGTTATACAAAATGAAAACATCCCGCCACAGGGGGGCCACACCTGGACAATCCCACCAGATATGTGCCATAGTGCCTTTAGCAACAAGACATCTCCAACACACATCAGATACCTGTGGGTAGAACTGGTGCAATCGTACTGGGGTCCTATACCATCTGGTTAGGATTTTATAACTAAGCTCCTGTAAATTACAGGATATAGTTAACTTATGAGTAAAGAGGAGAGACCGACTTCCGGTTCCGGCGCCGCCATGTGAAGTCGCTTGGAAAGTGAGCTCCCCATGAACCTGCCACAAACCGAGACAAATTGCCCATACACCCTCAATATCGGTGGGACAGGAGAGAGCACACGGTCCACACACGCTGTATGGATCGGTATCTTATCAATATGGGCAAGAAACTAAAAACCAGAGTGCTGTCATCACCGCTACAAGGAGACGCAGCGCCCGCCAATATGGTGCCGAACTCAGAGAAGGCAGATAGTGACGGGGCCCGGGCTCTCTCACAGCAGCCCGACGAGGGAAGGGAGGTATGGAGTCTCATGCCGGATTCTTTAATCAGACACATTGATTATAAGGAGCTCGCAATCGAAGTGGCCGCTCACTTAGCTCCTGACCTAAAAGAGACTCTGGCCTCTTCCGTCACTCGGGTGATGCAACAACTGCAGGAAACTGTCCAGGAGCATGATACCAGGCTAAATGCCGCAGAATCTAGGATACAAGTGATTGAGGACACCACAGAATCTGTCCTCTACAAATTGCAGAAAGTCCTTACAGAAAATAAGAGACTTGGTGAAAAGTTAGAGGACTTGGAAAATAGATCCAGACGCAACAATTTGAGAGTGGTGGGGCTGAAGGAGGCAATTCCGGCAAGTGACCTGGTTGCTATCTGCGAAACTGAGCTGCCCAAAGCCTTGGGAATCCAGCGACTCTGTAAAGTAGAGAGAGCACACCGAGTGGGCCCACTTAACCGGGGCGATGACCGCCAACTTTCCAGACCTAGACAGGTTATAATGCGCTACCTGGACTACTCCGATAAGGAGACCATTCTTAGAGCATTTAAAGCGCGCAAAAGCCCCATAATGCTGAGAGGGGCGAAAATTCTGCTATTTGGAGATTACTCTGCAGAGGTGGCAAGGAGA
>NW_024400988.1:0-5970 GCF_905171765.1 Bufo bufo
AGGGCTGTAAATTTTGTTATTTTGACAAAATGGGTGTTCTCTTTATTAACAGAATATGAGAGCAGTATATAACGCTTGAATTTGACACTGACAGATGCAGCAAGGGCTGTAAAAATTGTATTTTGCCCAAAAAGGGTGTTTTTTTAAAACCCAGAAAATTATTGCTGTATTTCTAGCTTAAATTGCACACTGACTAATGCTGCAAAGGCCACAGATGTAGGGTCTTTCCAAAAATGGGTGATTTTTTTTAAACCCAGAATATAAATTGCAGTAGTTCAAGCTTCTATGTGACTTTCACAAATGCACATATGCTGTGCTGTTGCACAGAACTTGCATAAAATGGCCGCCCACCTAACCTAACAGACGGATAAAAGTTATTTTTCTGGGTCACTGAGCTCAGGGCATGGTAAAAAGATTGTGCACTGCACCCACAAAACAAAATCTATGTAGATCGCTAAGTTAACAAGCACTACTGATTAAAGATTCTGTCCTATTCTCTCCCTCACAGCAGCAGCATCCTATCCCTACACTAATCAGAGCAGAGTGACGTGCAGCGCTACGTGACTCCAGCTTATATAGAGGCTGGGTCACATGCTGCACTGGCCAATCACAGCCCTGCCATTAGTAGGCATGGCTGTGATGGCTTCTAAGGGCACACGAGTTAACCGCTTGTTGATTGGCTTTTCAAAAAGTCGCCGAACACCGAACCCGATCCCAAACTTTTACTGAAATGTTCGGGTTCAGGTCCGGGGTCCAAAATTCCTAAAGTTTGGTACAAACCCGAACTTTACAGTTCGGGTTCGCTCAACCCTAATTACGTGAATTGAGATTCAGGGACTTCCACTTTAGGAATCTACAGTAAGTTAGATTCTTATCACTGCACTATATTGTATTGTTCTCTTTTCTTGCATAATCCCCATTTAGTATGTGTTCCATTAATGACAGTGCAGTCCAGTGCACATCTTATCTAATGTATGCAGTCCTGGAAAAGCTGTTTGAAGGTGCATATCTTTGTTCACATCGAGTAGCTAAACGGGCGAATTTCAACAGTGAAAAGCGTTGACAATTTGGAAAAGAATTTACTGCTCACTGAGCAAGCACTCTATGGGGTAGATGAGAGGGAGGGTGGTAATGAAAGTGAGGTAGCTAGCTGGGTAACAGTTAGAAAGTGAGGTAGAGGGAAAAGGGCCAGGGAGGCTAGCCCTGATCTAACACACCCCAACAAGTTTGCACGGTTGGCAGATGAGGGGGATGTCAGTTCAGGGAGAGCACTGATATAGCCAGACACTTCCTCTGCCAGTCAGGAAAATGTCAGCTCCTGTAAGCAGGGGACCAGGAGAGCAGGGCAGGCCAGACAGGTGCTGGTAATGGGAGACTTAATTATTAGGGGTACAGATAGGGCGATCTGTCACAAAGGCTGGGATCGTCGAATGGTGTGTTGTCTTCCTGGCCCTCAAATTCGACACATCATGGAATGGGTTGACAGATTACTGGGAGGGGCTGGAGAAGATCCAGCAGTCATGGTTGTAGCTGGCCAGCTAAGACCTGTCCTAGGTTGCTAATATATCTTATATGTTTATACAGCTAGACCTGACAAAAACCTTAATACAGTTCCTATGTTTGTGTGTTAAATACAAAAGCAGAGTTATTTACAGTTACTTCATGTTTTGATGTCATATAACTGTTATATATATTGTGTTCACAGAAGCAGAAAAGATAATATGCCTTTAAGATTCATTATATGGATGTGAGTTAAGCTCACTGACACAGCAGAAACAACAGAAAGCATAGAGTTAAACTGTTGTTTCTGGGCAGTAGTCTAGACCAATTACAGCCAGCCTCACACACAGCAGGAGTCTTGGCCAATCACAGCCAGCCTCACACACAGTCTGTGTGGGAAATTCCCTAGCTGGAGCTGCTAGAAATTATTATTAATCACCAGAGAGATAAGCTGAACAGACATTCACTCCACTAACAGCTGTGTTTTATAGAAGCAGAGAGGCCAAAATAGGTATTTAAACAGTTATATAATTTTTCTACTGTTAATATATGATTAGAACTATATACTGAACCAGTTATATGTGTGTTTACTTACAGTTCCACCAATTGCAAATACCATACAATTGCAAACTACAAAGTTCACAATCCAAATTCAAATGTGAGATTGTGAAACAGCTATTTCTGCATAATGTATGTACTTAAACTGTGATTTGGCATTCCAGGCACTAGAGGCCACTGTTTTGCAGCTACAGCCAGCACACTCTGAGATTTGAATATGCAAAACAGATAATGACTCATGCTGATGACTCATGCTGCTGCCTGTGAGTGAACCAGGAAGTGTGTTGATCTGGCATGGTGGTGGAAGGATTGTGCTGTGAGGGAATGAATCCAATTCCATCCTGGCTTGCAGATGTCTGGCAGTTAATGGACACTCAGAAGAAGGAGAGTAGCTATTATACCTTGACTGAATCCAGCTCTTCTGAAAGAGAAGTTGTCCCAGGAAGACCAGTTCAGTGTGTGGACAGAAGGCCTCATCATCAAGCAAGGCCGCACGGTTGCTAAGAGGTTGGTGGCCATCCCTGGTAGGCTGCATCCTCGGGCCCAGAACGGACACAGGTGAGTACACCTGGTTACTGATTGTTACATTGTGTGGCGCCTGAAGATACAGAGACTAGCCTAGGCCTAGCAATAGGTAGTTAGGATTAGATCGTTTTGCTAGGCTGTACTGTACTGGACTGCAGCGCAGTCATTGACTTGCAGGCTCTGCTGCGTTTGCCATCGGCTAGGAGTGTCCTCTGTAGCGGCACAGCACGACTTGCAGGCTCTGCTGTGTCCGCCATCGGCTAGGCCTGTCCAGTGGGCAGGGACATTGACTGTGGGTCCGGGGATATAGCATTTTCTATGCATGTTTGTATTGTTCTTATGTTATCACTCGTCTAAGTAAAGTTTCTGTTCTTGCATAGTAAGCTGGTGTCAGTGTCGCTTTCCTTGTCTGTGACTTTGCTGTATTCTGGGGAGCCCACCCCGGTACACGGCTTACACAAATTCCATATTGCAATCCAAATTGCATACAACTAGGGATGAGCGAACCCGAACTGTATAGTTCGGGTTCGTACCGAATTTTGAAATGTCCGTGACACGGACCCGAACCCGAACATTTTCGTAAAAGTCCGGGTTCGGTGTTCGGCGCTTTCTTGGCGCTTTTTGAAAGGCTGCAAAGCAGCCAATCAACAAGCGTCATACTACTTGCCCCAAGAGGCCATTACAGCCTTGCCTACTATTGGCATGGCTGTGATTGGCCAGTGCACCATGTGACCCAGCCTCTATTTAAGCTGGAGTCACGTAGCGCCGCACGTCACTCTGCTATGATCAGTATAGGGAGAGGTTGCAGCTGCGACGTTAGGGCGAGATTAGGCAGATTGACTCCTCCAAAAGACTTCATTCTGTGATCGATCTGCAGCTGTGGATCATTGAAGTAATAATAGCGACTTGCTCACTTTTTTGAGGCTGCCCAGAGCGTTTTTAGATCACTTTTTTTCTGGGGTGATCGGCGGCCATTTTGTGACTAATGGTGCGCCAGCACGAGCTATCACCAAGTGTATTTAACCATCGATAGTGTGGTTATTTTGTGCTATATCCTACATCAGCTGCAGGCTGAGCCTGTGTCACCGAAGTGCATTTAACCATCAACAGTCTGTTTTTTTTTTGGCCATATACTACATCAGCTGCAGGCTGAGCCTGTTTCACCCAAGTGCATTTAACCATCAACAGTTTGATTATTTTTTGGCCATATACTACATCAGCTGCAGGCTGAGCCTGTGTCACCGAAGTGCATTTAACCATCAACAGTCTGGTTATTTTTTGGCCATATATTACATCAGGGGCAAGTTGAGCCTGTCACCCAGCGCCTAAAAAATAGACCTGACATTTCTATTCAACCAAATCTGCACAGTTTTAGCTGGTCAAGTTATTTGTAGTGACCGTCAAAGCAGACTTTTTGTTCTGGGTTGAAAAAGCATTCCCAAATTTGCCATTCTCAAAATTGTGGTGAACGGGAACAATGAGGAAAACATCTAATAAGGGACGCAGACGCGGACGTGGACATGGTCGTGGTGGTGTTAGTGGACCCTCTGGTGCTGGGAGAGGACGTGGCCGTTCTGCCACAGCCACACGTCCTAGTGTACCAACTACCTCAGGTCCCAGTAGCCAGCAGAATTTACAGCGATATTTGGTGGGGCCCAATACCGTTCTAAGGATGGTAAGGCCTGAGCAGGTACAGGCATTAGTCAATTGGGTGGCCGACAGTGGATCCAGCACGTTCACATTATCTCCCACCCAGTCTTCTGCAGAAAGCGCACAGATGGAACATGAAAACCAAGCCCATCGGTCTGTCACATCACCCCCATGCATATCAGGGAAACTGTCTGAGCCTCAAGTTATGCAGCAGTCTCTTATGCTGTTTGAAGACTCTGCTGCCAGGGTTTCCCAAGGGCATCCACCTAGCCCTTCCCCAGGGGTGGAAGAGATAGAATGCACTAACGCACAACCACTTATTTTTCCTGATGATGAGGACATGGGAATACCACCTCAGCACGTCTCTGATGATGACGAAACACAGGTGCCAACTGCTGCGTCTTTCTGCAGTGTGCAGACTGAACAGGAGGTCAGGGGACAAGACTGGGTGGAAGACGATGCAGAGGACGATGAGGTCCTAGACCCCACATGGAATGAAGGTCGTGCCACTGACTTTCAGAGTTCGGAGGAAGAGGCAGTGGTGAGACCGAGCCAACAGCGTAGCAAAAGAGGGAGCAGTGGGCAAAATCAGAACACCCGCCACCAAGAGACTCCGCCTGCTACTGACCGCCGCCATCTGGGACCGAGCACCCCAAAGGCAGCTTCAAGGAGTTCCCTGGCATGGCACTTCTTCAAACAATGTGCTGACGACAAGACCCGAGTGGTTTGCACGCTGTGCCATCAGAGCCTGAAGCGAGGCATTAATGTTCTGAACCTTAGCACAACCTGCATGACCAGGCACCTGCATGCAAAGCATGAACTGCAGTGGAGTAAACACCTTAAAAACAAGGAAGTCACTCAGGCTCCCCCTGCTACCTCTTCTGCTGCTGCCGCCTCGGCCTCTTCTGCTGCTGCTGCCGCCTCGGCCTCTTCTGCTGCTGCCGCCGCCTCGGCCTCTTCTGCTGCTGCTGCCGCCGCCTCGGCCTCTTCCTCTGCCTCTGGAGGAACGTTGGCACCTGCCGCCCAGAAAACATGGGATGTACCACCAACACCACCACCTGCGTCACCAAGCATCACAACCATGTCACACGGCAGCGTTCAGCTTTCCATCTCACAAACATTTGACAGAAAGCGTAAATTCCCACCTAGCCACCCTCGATCCCTGGCCCTGAATGCCAGCATTTCTAAACTACTGGCCTATGAAATGCTGTCATTTAGGCTGGTGGACACACACAGCTTCAAACAGCTCATGTCACTTGCTGTACTACAGTATGTTGTTCCCAGCCGCCACTACTTCTCTAAGAGAGCCGTGCCTTCCCTGCACAAACAAGTGTCCGATAAAATCAAGTGTGCACTGCGCAACGCCATATGTGGCAAGGTCCACCTAACCACAGATACGTGGACCAGTAAGCACGGCCAGGGACGCTATATCTCCCTAACTGCACACTGGGTAAATGTAGTGGCGGCTGGGCCCCAGGCGGAGAGCTATTTGGCGCACGTCCTTCCGCCGCCAAGGATCGCAGGGCAACATTCTTTGCCTTCTGTCTCCTCCTCCTCCTACTCAGCTTCCTCCTCCTCTTCTTCCACCTGCTCATCCAGTCAGCCACACACCTTCACCACCAACTTCAGCACAGCCCGGGGTAAACGTCAGCAGGCCATTCTGAAACTCATATGTTTGGGGGACAGGCCCCACACCGCGCAGGAGTTGTGGCGGGGTATAGAACAACAGACCGACGA